>NW_028123199.1:0-258389 GCF_965194805.1 Balaenoptera borealis
CCTGAACCTCTTGTTTTCTGAAATACCTATCTGGTGGTTGTGAGACTTAAGGCCAGCGTCCCCGAGAGACTTTTTCTATTTCTCCTAGTAAACCTAGACTCATCTTCTGTCACCTTCAACTCTACTCCAATTGTGTTCTTTCAACCCAGACCTCTGACCCTGCTTTTTACTTCTGCCATTTCATCCTCGCTCCTGCTTCCTTTCCTAAATCCATACGTCTCTTTTGGCCTTCCTAGCCCTGGGCCAAGTTCCTTCCTCTTTGCTCAGTTTTTACCCCTTTCCTTCATTCTCCCATCCAACTTTCAGTCCTTCCTTTCTCACGCCCCAGTTAGCAGCATCTGAAAATTCGAAAGGTTTGTTACTCGTCTATTAATTGTATTCCATTTACTTATTCAGTTCTATACCTGTCTTACCTGTGTATGGAAGAACAGCTGGTAGCCAAGGTGGCACCAAGAATCCTAGCAGCTCTCACTTGACGTATCCGTAGTAGTCGGCAATTTCCATTTCGTTTTCCCTCTCGGTGAAAAATTGCAGCTTGCCCGAAGAGGTGTATCTGGCAGCATTCTCCCGTTGTTGTTGAGCCCGCCTCTTCATGGCCTCTCGCTCTGGCCTCTGCTCTTGTTCGATGGGCTTTGACATGACTGGCTCAGGCACGTTGGGTTCCCTCCATGGAACTCGTTGCTTGCTGAAGTCTTGGAGTAGAAAGTGGGTTTGGAGCTTGGGTGGGGACTGGCGCTTATTCACAGCAGGGGGAACAGGCTCCCGCTGGAGAGGAGCGCCAGATGAAGTTTTGGAGGGTGCAGGCCTAGGAGCAGCAGACTGAGGGACACGAGGCTGGGTATGGTTGGGCCAAGCCGGTTGGGTTGGGTTGGTCACAGTTGGCTGAGCTGGTTTGGCGGGGCCTGGCAAAGAGGCAGGAGCTGGCTGGGATGAATTGGCTGCAGCAGGTTGAGCTGAGTCAGTAGAACCAGGCTGGGCACGGTAAGCCCCAGCAGGCCGATGTGAGGCCAGAGACTGTGGCCTCCGAGGAGCGGGTCGAGCTTGAGGCTTGTCCCAGGCAGAAAAAGGCAGAGGTATCAACTTGACCTTCCCAGGAGGAGGCCGCTCATACTGGGCTGGAGACGGACACTCTGTTTCAGCACTGCTGTCTGGTTTCTGGGCTTGGACTTGCGTTTTCTCAGGACCCTTCCCCTCACGTGGGGTATGCCGCCATGGCTGGATAGCTGGGGGTGGCTGGGGGTCTTTGGGGTTGCTTGACTTTCCCAAGAGCCGACAGGAAGAGCGCCCAGTTTTCGTCTCATTCTTCTTCCCCAGCGCATGAAGAACCTTCACAGACTCCAGCATGCGCACGCCAAGGGAGGTTCGAGGCTTTTGAAAGCTCTGTTGGAGAAGCTCAGTTTGGTGTTCCTTTCGCTTCGTGTGGGGGATTGCTGGCTTCTCTTCTGCCTTGACTTTGTTCCCTGACTGCTTGTTCTCCTCAGCCTTGTTTCTCCCTCTGGTCCTTTTGGTCTTTTCCTGCCCGTGGCTCTTAGTTTTGCTGATCTTTCTGGATGCAGCTTTCTGAGGTTTGCCTTGAGAGTGCTTGGCCGTGTTCACAGGAGCCCTGTCACTGACTGCAGCGTGGCATATAACCACTTCTCCCCCTAACAGGCACTCTGGATTCTTTGGCTGGATTTTGGCCTTGGGAGCGCCACTGATAGGCTCAGAGGCTTTCTGTTTGTTCTTCCTGGGTTGATCAGAGGGAACCTTTATGACACTTGGCTTTTCCTGCACCTGATTCACCTTAATGGCTCTGGTGTCTTTAGCTTTGATCACGTTGGGACCTTGGGATTGATCAAGATCTTTCAAAGGATTAAAGAGCTGGGGAAGGTGAATATCCTCCGCCAGTGTAGTAATGTCTGCAAGACCACTGCTAGGTTCAATCCCATTTTCAAGTGTCCCTAGGTCCTGACGACTCCGGCTGTTCTCTCCCAGATCAGCATTTTCAGAACCAGGCTGCTCCTCTTGGCTGAGGGGATCGGTGCAGGCCAGCGGCTGGTGAATATCAGGGATTCCTAAAGGGAGTAGTGGAGGATCTTGGTTCTCTGTTGGGATCTGGTAGGCATCCAGAGGCTTTGAAAGCTTGGTTTTGATATCATCCACGTGCTTACTCTCTATTTGTCCCTGGCTTGGAGCTGGAGGCAGGGCCAGGAGACGCCTGGCACTCTGGACTGGAGCTGTCACTGAAATGTCCCCAAGTTCAGATGGTGGGTTACTCTCAAGTATGTGGCTGTTTCTGCTACTGCAGGACTTGGGGAGTTCTTGACTTTGTGTCACACAAAACGTCTGGCTTGGAGGTTGCAATCCCAGGGAATTTTTCATCACCAGGGGGGAGGTCTCCATCCCTACAAAGGGATCAAGGGAGAAGTCAGTCCCTGGTAAGTGAGATGCTCCCCCTAAACACCAACACAGCAGTCGTGTACCTTTCAAGGGGTTCAGGGGCAAGATGGGCAAGGCATTTCTACTAACTCTTCTTAAGGATCACGGACAGTGCCCTATGCTACGAGGTAAGCGGTGACTGTTGTAATTCTTACTGGTGAGCCTTTCCTGTCGCTGATTCTCGGCTCGCTTTGTATTTCATAGGACTGTTATAAGTCCAATACAAAATGAGTCTTATTTTTAAAAACCTGAAATGTTTTACAAAGCCTAGCATTCTCATATAGGGTCCTTTCCATTCTCCCCACTTTCCCGAGAGGCCAAGAACACGTCACACCATGAACTAGGAGAGGGGGTAGAGCCCTTGCTGATGAAATACATCAACAAAGACAGAGTCTTAGCCTGCTTGCTCTCTGGACAGGATCTCGGACCACAAGGTCTTCAATCCTGGTATAAATGAAGGAAGTGAGGACAGTTCAACTGGCACTCTCATAACAAGAGTTCTGAAACACCTTCCGAAGAGACTATAGCAGTAGATGAGGGAAGGGAGTGCTACAGTGTGGCAGTACAGGGGGAACGATCGGCTACAGCAGTGAAAAGTGTGGTACCGATTGGTGTGCTCTCGGGGTTCTTGTACATGTAGCATAGATGACCTCTACAGTGGCCCTCCCACCTTCCCACCTGCATTAGGTGTTCTTTTTTTTGTAATTTATGTTTATGTATTTATTTACTGTTTGAACTTATTTATTCTACGTATTTATTTTTTTGGCTGCACTGGGTCTCTCATTGCTGTGCACGGGCTTTCTCTAGTTGGCGGCTAGCGGGGGCTACTCTCGGTTGCGGTGTGCGGGCTTCTCATCGCGGTGGCTTCTCTTGTTGCGGAGCATGGGCTGTAGGCACGTGGGCTTCGGTAGTTGAGGCTCACGGGCTCTAGAATGCAGGCTCCGTCGTTGTGGCACATGCGCTTAGTTGCTGCACGGCATGTGGGATCTTCGCAGACCAGGGCTCGAACCCGTGTCCCCCGCATTGCATTGGCAGGCGGATTCTTAACCACGGCGCCACCAGGGAAGCCCTAGGTGTTCTCATATAGAGTCTAAAAACAGAGGGCACTGAGCGAAGGTAGTGGTTATTAAAGGCTCAGGATCTAAATTCTACCTGCCTCTACACCCCTTCCCAGCTGTCGATTTGACCCCATTTTTGAATGCCGACCTCATTCTTCAACTTTCTCTGGCGTTTGTTATACTCACCTTGAAAACTTGTTTCTGTGATGCGTTGAGCAGACACAGGGTGGCAGACTGCAGAGGTGGAAGCTGGTGGTCGGATATTTGTGGGCTGAATCTCCTTCAGTCCCATTCCCATTTCTGGTTGCCCAGAGGCCCGACTTCCTGTGTATGACGCCGAGCCGTAGGATTGCGGGCAGGAGCCAAGTTCTCCATACAGTAAAGACCCCAGTGTGCCTTGGTTACAGTAATATACCTGGCTTCCTTCCTGGCAGGGAAGTGACAGGCGGCTCTGCCCCTGATTTGGAATCTGAGATGGTGTTCCCTGAGCAAGGCTGGCAGAAAGCGATGGATGTAGAGGGACCATGTTCTTGGCGTCTGAAGTTTTATCATCCTGGGCTGCCAGAAACATGGAGGAGGCAGCTGTGTGGCGGTCAGTGAGTGCCAGAGTAAAGTCTCCGAGTGAAGAAGAATTCTTTTCAGTGCTTGCTGTGATGTCCCACTCAAGAACACCTGGATAGGAAGCAGCTGAAGTGGAGATCTGGCTGTGGTCAGTAACTCCAGATAACATAGTCGTGCTAGAATGTTGGTAAAGGTAGGCACTACCCATGAGTGTCTGGAAAGGGGTACCAGTAGCCGATGCCGAACTGACGGCAGGGGCAGAGACTCTGGAGAAGTTGCAGACACTTCGTGTTAGGGAAGTTGCATTGCTCACCACAGGAGGAGAATGCTGCAGAGAATTTAGAGTTCCAAGTAGAGATGGATGTTGGAAATTTTCTGTAAGAACAAGAGGGTCATGAAAAACTCAGGGAGGTTGAGAAATTCTCACTACGTTTGAGGAACGGCATCATCTGAAGGTTCTTGCTATCAGGACACCTCTACTATCACTACTTCCTGAGAAACCCAAAATCAGACAGTTAATGATGGCTGTAAGGACTGAGCAGTTTTCCACTCTTCTCTATTCACTGCCTGTGCTCCCATCTTGGGCACAGACGGGCAGAAGAGCCAAGTGGTGTGGTTCAGAGATTGTTCTCTAGGCTGGAAGCAACCTTCTCCCTGCCCTGTCTTTCCCTTCAGCCTGCACTCGTATTGACTTCTATGCTATTTCCTAGACTGGAAGCATTTTAGAACTAGGAGGCCCTTAGAGAACTTCGATGTTCTCAGTCTCATTTCGTGAGTAAGGAAACTGAGGCTCAGAGAGGTCGGGTTGACTTGTTCAAGTTCTCTCATTATGTTAGTATCATTACCAGGTTTCAGAACCTAAGTATCCTGACTTCCTTGCCAGGACTCCACTCTGAGCATGATACTGCCAGAAAGCAGGAGAAATAGAACTTATAATATAGGCATTTTTTTTGTCCATTAGAAAACAGTACGGCTGTTACCATTGTCGTCTTCAGTGTCTCCCTTTGCTTGTGCAGTTCCCACGCTATTACCTAGAGGTGACGTACAGCTCAGTCCAACTGGTGAATTGAAAGAGTCATTTTTGCCCTCTTCAAGCCTGGTTTCTCATCCTACCTCAAAATGATTACCCGAAAGTGGATTTCTTAAGTGCTTTTGGAAAGGGAAGAGTTATCTGATTACTTCAGATTCCTCACCTGTAAAGTGGTTATAACACCACCACCAATAATAATAGCAGTAATAATTAATAGATGAATAAGCTGATCTATTGCGTATGATTTATATGGAGGAAGATACAATAAGTTCTAGAAAGACAAAGAAAAATCATGACAAGCATATTACGTTAACGAAAAAGAAATCCATAGATATTAATGAAAACTGGGGTATGTGGCAAGTATCGAAGCCTAATGAATTTACTAACAAATGGCATTCTGTACCATCCATGCAATATTATGAAAGTGAATTTTGCCCACTCTATTTTAGTGAATACTATTAACCAGAAGACACGATGGAGGTGATAGAGGTGAATGAATTCCTAGCCAATGCATACAGACAGAGAAGGTATGTCAGTAAAAAATGCATAACAAGCAACAGAATGCAATAAATGTGCATGTATAGGTAGCCACAACACATATAGACAAGTATTTCAATGAAAACCGGTACGAAGCAGACAGCAAAATAATAAGTGTAAAAGAGTTTCATTATTGTGCTCCTTCATATTTTTACCCAGCAAGTAAGAGGTATTAAGCCTAGGAGAAATATATATTTCAATGAATATAGCTTATATAATAAGCAGAAAGGAAGCTTAAAATGTATCAGGAAGGTTTTTGGATTTATCCTAGAACTTAGATTAGAATCATCTTCAGCATCCAAGAAGATGGCATCCCAAAACCTCAAAAAACCATCATGCCTAGAATCCAATTAAAAAAGATTTTCAAATGTAAGAAAATCCACAGGACTCCACAATATGGTTTTCGATAAATGTGGATGTTTGTTTGTTTTGTTTCTTTGGCCGCGCCGCGTGGCCCTGGCCGTGAAAGCACCGAGTCCTAAGCACTGGACCGCCAGGGAATTCCCTAAGTGGGGGGAATTAGAGATGTGGGGCTTGACTTTTTCTTCTTCTTCTTCTTCTTCTTCGGTAGCTAAGATCTACAAGCGAACGATGGCTGTTGATCAATGTGCTCTCTGTGTTAGGAAGGAAATAACTGTAAAAATGAAAAGCAGCCTTGCCTTAGAACCTACATATCACACCAAGGAAAATAGTCCTTCTGATTCAATTTAGAAGATATCACTTAAAATGTTGAATTGGTGAAATGTCTACCTAGTTTAAAAATTAGAAAGAATAAAACACTGAAAAGCAGCCCCCTAGATAACCACTGTGGTTGCTTGTTTATAGGAGGCATCATTTCTAAAACGTATTTCTAAAATGTTTATATTCAAAACTGTCAAGTGGCCAACTGTATTCAGAGAGGCAATAAAAGAAAGAAAACGGAGTATGACTTTTCTGATAAGCTGCCTTTCCTGGTGATCCCCTGTTCTGGCCTTACTTTCCTTCTTAGTCTGTTAATGTAAGGGTTTGCTACCATCAACTTGGTTTTGCCCTGCTCTGAGCAGGTTTCCCTCTGTGCTGTTTCTGCTTTAATTGAAAATCTTTGGTTCCCATCAGCATTCCATTGCAAACTCCGTTTTTCTTGAGAGCTCCTCTATGCTTTCCCTCTTCATTCTTACATTTTCTCCCATCTCTTGGTGCCTGTTGGCCTGTGCTAATGAAAACCATCCTAAACTTCCTTACGCTCGACTCTGTGCCTCCCTGTAGAGCCCAGTACTCTCCATCCTCTCTCCCTATTCTCTCTTTTCAACTAGTCGAAATCCTAGTGGAGGGAGACCATTAGAGATGAAACATCTTGGTATATATTGCTAGTTTTCTATGTCCCCTGGCTTTTCTATGTTTCTGTTGAAACACTCTTGAGAAGTGTCTGATTTCGTTTTCTACATGGGTACCCTTTAAGGCTCAATACTGGAAAAGAAGGGGATCAGAGTGATCAACCCAACGTGGTATCCTAACGTAACAGTTAAGGAAAGCAACAGGCTTTGTGAGACAGCCAGTGATTTGTCCAAAGTCACACAGATAGTAAACGTCAAAGTCAAAAGTGAAATTAGGTCTCCAGACGTGTAGTTCAATACTTTCCCTCATTATTCCATGCTATTTTGAATCTCCTACTCAATTTAGGGGCAAAAGAAATCGAACGCAAAACTTTCCAAAGTTTCTTTTCTTACCTGACATGGTCAGAGAAGAGGAAGCATCCACTGCAGGTACAAGGGATGAGGAGACAACACTAGAGGATGTCTGAGTGGCTGCAGCTGAACGGCGCACGTGTCCAGTACAGAGGTCACTGGTTACTGGTCCAAACAGCTCCACGGAAACCCCAAGACTCTACCAAGTGGTAGTAGGTTTGGTAGGAGAGTGATGTCACAAAGCAGGCAGTTGAAAGGTATGAGAGAGCCAATAGGGAGGTCCGATCCCCAACAGGAAGGCGGGCTTGGGTGAAGAGAGTGTAGGAGAGCTAAAACAACACCTGAGTTTCTGAGCTCTGGGGAGGAAATCCTAGAAGACAGATTTACCTCCCCCAGGCTCTTCCATTAGGGAAATCATTGCAACATTTCTTACAGACGTTCATTAATACACTGAACTAAGAGTTACTTATATTCTACAGAGTATTCTATTTTATGTATCATATACTTAGAGCTATATAGATCTTCTTTAATTAATAATCCTTAGGAAGGAAAGAGCCATCTAGTTTGAACTATTACAGTTGTTCTGAAATCATATGTGTCTAATGAGTGAACTGATAGCAGCTTTTAAGGAGCCAAAGTAGGGATTAAGAAGCTCTCTTTGTAACTTGGTTCAAGAGTAGGGTGAAGTTTCTTGAGTGTACCTTGTGGAGAATGTTGTGGTCCAAGGCTCTTCTCTTTTAGTTTCTTCTCCTTGACTCCTACCTTCCTTGGGCTGGGCTAGGCTGGGGGCCAGGTTGGACTTGCGACTTAACATTTCTCTTCCGCTTTCTCTTTTTTTTTTTTCTTCCATTATGGGCATTGCTTCGAGGACAAGCCTTGATCTTGCATTGGACGTTACTTCCTGTCACCTTCCAGCAGCAGGAGTCTTCTTTTCAGTGCTTGATGCTTCACGAAATAGACTCTGCCCGTTGGCAGCAAATACCAGAGAGCTAGGAGACAGAGCTGGTTGCAGACCTTTCCTCTTCCAGCCTTTGGTTGCAATTGTTTGGCCCATAATTTGCTAGCTCTAGTTCCTTGGGCCACACAGGTATCCTGCCATCTCCAGCTCTTGTTATATGTGAGAGACATTCTGAACACTGTCCCTTTTTCTTTGCACAGAAGTATATACAGTGTGGCAGTTACTGTAATCTCCTCCGCCTTGCAAACAGCCACTCTAGAATCTTGGACCTCTAGGACTCTCTGTCTTGCATGCTTGGGGGCAAGGCCAAGCAAAATGAAGAGGAGAATAATTAGAGAAAGAGGAGGACGTTGGTGGAGAATTGGGAGCAGGTAAGGTGAAAGGGCACAGGAGAAAAGAGATGCATGTAGACTTTTTGGTTTCTGTGGGAAACAGGTTGACACACTTGGGCCTCATTTGGTATTAACAGAACAGAGAGTTAAAGATCTAAGTAGCTAGATAGTGTGCAGCAACTGCCATGAAGTCTGTACACTGAAGAGAAGAGTCTCACATCTAGTTTTCATTTTGTTTTATGTCATAGTACCTTATTTATAGCATTCACTGGTGTGTTTGTAGAATACAGATGTTTTCAAATGCTCTGGTTTTGTCTACATGGTTATCTCCTTGTCCTGTTTGTAAGGAATCCAACATTGTAAGACATATTGCATGTTTTTCTCTTGACGATTGTTGACCTTGAAGCGTCATGAACTAACTTGAGCTGTTGGATTCTGTGGAGAAACGTTCAAAAGGGTCTGTGAAAAAGGCACTGTGGTGAGTCGCATTATGCACCCGAGCGTAAGGAGCAAGATATCTGCCACCAGCCCAGCTTGGCCTGGATTGCCTCTGTTTTAGTTCCCCTGGTTAGTGCTTTTCTCCCTAACCACTCTTGTGACTGTGATAATGTGAGTAAGGGCGGAGTTGCTAATGATCTATGTGTGAGGTAAGCTGGTTTGAGGGAGGAAATCTATGGACCTAGTCATTTTCCTTGGTGGTAAGCTTTCAGGGGTGCAGAGATGGATCTTCCTGGGGCCTTTTCTGGTCCCAGGAAGATATCGCATAGATGGGACCTCCCAAGACACACATTGA
The DNA here is from genome assembly GCF_965194805.1 of Balaenoptera borealis. Lineage (NCBI taxonomy): Eukaryota > Metazoa > Chordata > Mammalia > Artiodactyla > Balaenopteridae > Balaenoptera > Balaenoptera borealis. Next base: position 9,352 of record NW_028123199.1, read on the forward strand.
ATCTTTAGGCCTGTTTTTCCTATTATGAGGTACGAACGAGTTTCTTCACTGATGGGGATGATGCTTATCTGAGAAGAAATTGTGAAAGGTGGTGTAGTGTAGAGGTGTGGCTTAAGCTTTTAAGTTTTCCTCCAGGTTTTTCCCCTAAGCTTCCTACTTCGGACGGCCTACTTACATGATACTAGTAGGTGATGTCCGGCTAACAACTTCCTAAATATACCTGCAAGCCAGATCAGTGTCTCTTTTCTCTGTATTCCCATGGAAATCAAGAGTCCCGCCGAATTTTCCATCGAAACAGTTGATTTGTGTTGTCTCTAGGAATTCTAAAGGGCGTACCGTTGCTTCCTAACCGGTGTCATTTGGGAGATCCGCCTCTGTACGTTCAAATGATTAATTTTGAGACTTTGCTCATGTGTGCAGTAAACCCTTGAATTCCCTAAGACCTTCCTTTCCTCCATCTCCTACCCCATTAAGCCCGCTTCAGTTCATCTCCTGAATTTCTTTGGAATCTGTCAGCCAGCTCTTCCTCAACTTCCTAATACTGAACTTGCCTGTCTGTTGCGATTAGGTCCTAACTGGTGTCCATATATCTTGTTTCCTTCCAATCCACTCTTCACACAAGAAACCTTCAAAGCAAGTTGGAACGTTGCTCATAAACATCGCTCACAAGCATTGTTTTGAGAATAGAAAACACACTGTTGGCCTTTAAGACTCTGCGTGGTCTAGAATCCTCTCTGCTTCTCTAGCCCCATCTTGTGCCACTTTTGCCCTCACTTTCTATGCTTCAGATACACTGAATTAACCTTAGTTCTCACTCATCTGACAGAAGTCAGTTCAGATACTATTTTTCACTGTGATTCCTAGCATTAAGGAATTTGATTATCAGGTTTTGTATGAGGACTATTTCATCAGGGGTACAGAAGTTCTGGCCATCTCTGGTTTTGGATATCCCTTATTTGTTGAGACCTTTGCGTTGTTTGGTTGCCTTTTGTCTGTTTTCCAGATGGGAAAACAGGAACAAGGGAAGTATAGGTTATTACTAGGTGGGGTTGAGCAAGTGGAGCAGCAAACTGCAAAGCAGAAAGAAGAGGGACGTACTATAGAGGGATATGACTTCCATCCTCAAGGCGCCTGCATCCTGTGCAGGGAGACAGCCTAACATAAAATGAGCCTAACAACAAATATATTGACTTCTTACTAAAAATCTCCAGTTCATAGAACCGAGGGGTTTGTACCTTCTCCTTTAAAAGTGATAGTCCTGGGACTTCCCCGGTGGTCCCGTGGTGAAGACTCTGCGCTTCCAATGCAGCAGGCGTGGGTTCAATCCCTGGTTGGGGAGCTAAGATCCCACATGCTGCGCAGCCAAAGAAATTTTTTTCAAAAGTTATACTCCTGTATTATTGGCTTTAGTGGTTTAGATTTTGTTTTACTGTTAAGAAGATTTCAGTTTATTTACCGGGAACAAACAACACATAATGTAAGAATAGTTTCCCAGAAACGATTTCCATCATTCTCTTCCTCCCTTTCTCCCGCAGACTGGTGTTTCACCTTGACAAGTTCTCTGTCATTCCATAGGAAAGCTGTCTGGCTTGGAGGTTGCAATCCCAGGGAATTTTTCATCAGCGGGGAAGTCTCCATCACTACAGAGGAATCAAGGGAGAAGTCAGTCCCTGGTAAGTGAGATGCTCCCCCTAAACACCAACACAGCAGTCGTGTACCTTTCAAGGGGTTCAGGGGCAAGATGGGCAAGGCATTTCTACTAACTCTTCTTAAGGATCATGGACAGTGCCCTATGCTACGAGGTAAGCGGTGACTGCTGTAATTCTTACTGGTGATCCTTTCCTGTCACTGATTCTCGGCTTTCTTTGTATTTCATAGGACTGTTGTAAGTCCAATACAAAATGAGTCTTATTTTTAAAAACCTGAAATGTTTTACAGAGCCTAGCATTCTCATATAGGGTCCTTTCCATTCTCCCCACTTTCCCGAGAGGCTAAGAACACTTCACACCATGAAGTAGGAGAGGGGGTAGAGCCCTTTTTGATGAAATACATCAACAAAGACAGAGTCTTAGCCTGCTTGCTCTCTGGACAGGATCTCGGACCACAAGGTCTTCAATCCTGGTATAAATGAAGGAAGTGAGGACAGTTCAACTGGCACTCTCATAACAAGAGTTCTGAAACACCTTCCAAAGAGACTATAGCAGTAGATGAGGGAAGGGAGTGCTACAGTGTGGTAGTACAGGGGGAATGATCGGCTACAGCAGTGAAAAGTGTGGTACCGATTGGTGTGCTCTCGGGGTTCTTGTACATGTAGCATAGATGACCTCTACAGTGGCCCTCCCACCTTCCCACCTGCATTAGGTGTTCTTTTTTTTGTAATTTATGTTTATGTATTTATTTATTGTTTGAACTTATTTATTCTACGTATTTATTTTTTTGGCTGCACTGCGTCTCTCATTGCTGTGCACGGGCTTTCTCTAGTTGGCGGCTAGCGGGGTCTACTCTTGGTTGTGGTGTGCGGGCTTCTCCTCGCGGTGGCGTCTCTTGTTGCGGAGCATGCGCTCTAGGCGCGTGGGCTTCGGTAGTTGCGTCTCACGGGCTCTACGATGCAGGGTCAGTCGTTGTGGCACATGGGCTTAGTGGCTCCACGGCATGTGGGATCTTCCCAGACCAGGGCTCGAACCCGTGTCCCCCGCATTGCATTGGCAGGCGGATTCTTAACCACGGCGCCACCAGGGAAGCCCTAGGTGTTCTTACATAGAGTCGAAAAACAGAGAGCACTGAGAGAAGGTAGTGGTTATTAAAGGCTCAGGATCTAAATTCTACCTGTCTCTACACCCCTTCCCAGCTGTCGATTTGACCCCATTTTTGAATGCCGACCTCATTCTTCAACTTTCTCTGCCGTTTGTGTACTCACCTTGAAAACTTGTTTCTGTGATGCGTTGAGCAGACACAGGGTGGCAGATTGCAGAGGTGGAAGCTGGTGGTCGGATATTTGTGGGCTGAATCTCCTTCAGTCCCATTCCCATTTCTGGTTGCACAGAGGCCCTACTTCCTGTGTATGACACAGAGCCATAGGATTGCGGGCAGGAGCCAAGTTCTCCATACAGTAAAGACCCCAGTGTGCCTTGGTTATAGTAATATACCTGGCTTCCTTCCTGGTAGGTAAGTGACAGGTGGCTCTGCCCCTGATTTGGAATCTGAGATGGTGTTCCCTGAGCAAGGCTGGCAGAAAGCGATGGATGTAGAGGGACCATGTTATTGGCGTCTGAAGTTTTATCATACTGGGCTGCCAGAAACATGGAGGAAGCAGCTGTATGCCGGTCAGTGAGTGCCAGAGTAAAGTCTCCGAGTGAAGAAGAATTCTTTTCAGTGCTTGCTGTGATGTCCCACTCAAGAACACCTGGATAGGAAGCAGCTGAAGTGGAGATCTGGCTGTGGTCCGTAACTCCAGGTAACATAGTCGTGCTAGAATGTTGGTAAAGGTAGGCACTACCCATGAGTGTCTGGAAAGGGGTACCAGTAGCCGATGCCGAACTGACGGCAGGGGCAGAGACTCTGGAGAAGTTGCAGACACTTCGTGTTAGGGAAGTTGCATTGCTCACCACAGGAGGAGAATGCTGCAGAGAATCTAGAGTTCCAAGTAGAGATGGATGTTGGAAATTTTCTGTAAGAACAAGAGGGTCATGAAAAACTCAGGGAGGTTGAGAAATTCTCACTACGTTTGAGGAACGGCATCATCTGAAGGTTCTTGCTATCAGGACACCTCTACTATCACTACTTCCTGAGAAACCCAAAATCAGACAGTTGATGATGGCTGTAAGGACTGAGCAGTTTTCCACTCTTCTCTATTAACTGCCTGTGCTCCCATCTTGGGCACAGACGGGCAGAAGAGCCAAGTGGTGTGGTTCAGAGATTGTTCTCTAGGCTGGAAGCAACCTTCTCCCTGCCCTGTCTTTCCCTTCAGCCTGCACTCGTATTGACTTCTATGCTATTTCCTAGACTGGAAGCATTTTAGAACTAGGAGGCCCTTAGAGAACTTCGATGTTCTCAGTCTCATTTCGTGAGTAAGGAAACTGAGGCTCAGAGAGGTCGGGTTGACTTGTTCAAGTTCTCTCATTATGTTAGTATCATTACCAGGTTTCAGAACCTAAGTATCCTGACTTCCTTGCCAGGACTCCACTCTGAGCATGATACTGCCAGAAAGCAGGAGAAATAGAACTTATAATATAGGCATTTTTTTTGTCCATTAGAAAACAGTACGGCTATTACCATTGTCGTCTTCAGTGTCTCCCTTTGCTTGTGCAGTTCCCACGCTATTACCTAGAGGTGACGTACAGCTCAGTCCAACTGGTGAATTGAAAGAGTCATTTTTGCCCTCTTCAAGCCCGGTTTCTCATCCTACCTCAAAATGATTACCCGAAAGTGGATTTCTTAAGTGCTTTTGGAAAGGGAAAAGTTATCTGATTACTTCAGATTCCTCACCTGTAAAGTGGTTATAACACCACCACCAATAATAATAGCAGTAATAATTAATAGATGAATAAGCTGATCTGTTGCGTATGATTTATATGGAGGAAGATACAATAAGTTCTAGAAAGACAAAGAAAAATCATGACAAGCATATTACGTTAACGAAAAAGAAATCCATAGATATTAATGAAAACTGGGGTATGTGGCAAGTATCGAAGCCTAATGAATTTACTAACAAATGGCATTCTGTACCATCCATGCAATATTATGAAAGTGAATTTTGCCCACTCTATTTTAGTGAATACTATTAACCAGAAGACACGATGGAGGTGATAGAGGTGAATGAATTCCTAGCCAATGCATACAGACAGAGAAGGTATGTCAGTAAAAAATGCATAACAAGCAACAGAATGCAATAAATGTGCATGTATAGGTAGCCACAACACATATAGACAAGTATTTCAATGAAAACCGGTACGAAGCAGACAGCAAAATAATAAGTGTAAAAGAGTTTCATTATTGTGCTCCTTCATATTTTTACCCAGCAAGTAAGAGGTATTAAGCCTAGGAGAAATATATATTTCAATGAATATAGCTTATATAATAAGCAGAAAGGAAGCTTAAAATGTATCAGGAAGGTTTTTGGATTTATCCTAGAACTTAGATTAGAATCATCTTCAGCATCCAAGAAGATGGCATCCCAAAACCTCAAAAAACCATCATGCCTAGAATCCAATTAAAAAAGATTTTCAAATGTAAGAAAATCCACAGGACTCCACAATATGGTTTTCGATAAACGTGGATGTTTGTTTGTTTTGTTTCTTTGGCCGCGCCGCGTGGCCCTGGCCGTGAAAGCACCGAGTCCTAAGCACTGGACCGCCAGGGAATTCCCTAAGTGGGGGGAATTAGAGATGTGGGGCTTGACTTTTTCTTCTTCTTCTTCTTCTTCGGTAGCTAAGCTCTACAAGCGAACGATGGCTGTTGATCAATGTGCTCTCTGTGTTAGGAAGGAAATAACTGTAAAAATGAAAAGCAGCCTTGCCTTAGAACCTACATATCACACCAAGGAAAATAGTCCTTCTGATTCAATTTAGAAGATATCACTTAAAATGTTGAATTGGTGAAATGTCTACCTAGTTTAAAAATTAGAAAGAATAAAACACTGAAAAGCAGCCCCCTAGATAACCACTGTGGTTGCTTGTTTATAGGAGGCATCATTTCTAAAACGTATTTCTAAAATGTTTATATTCAAAACTGTCAAGTGGCCAACTGTATTCAGAGAGGCAATAAAAGAAAGAAAACGGAGTATGACTTTTCTGATAAGCTGCCTTTCCCGGTGATCCCCTGTTCTGGCCTTACTTTCCTTCTTAGTCTGTTAATGTAAGGGTTTGCTACCATCAACTTGGTTTTGCCCTGCTCTGAGCAGGTTTCCCTCTGTGCTGTTTCTGCTTTAATTGAAAATCTTTGGTTCCCATCAGCATTCCATTGCAAACTCCGTTTTTCTTGAGAGCTCCTCTATGCTTTCCCTCTTCATTCTTACATTTTCTCCCATCTCTTGGTGCCTGTTGGCCTGTGCTAATGAAAACCGTCCTAAACTTCCTTACGCTCGACTCTGTGCCTCCCTGTAGAGCCCAGTACTCTCCATCCTCTCTCCCTATTCTCTCTTTTCAACTAGTCGAAATCCTAGTGGAGGGAGACCATTAGAGATGAAACATCTTGGTATATATTGCTAGTTTTCTATGTCCCCTGGCTTTTCTGTGTTTCTGTTGAAACACTCTTGAGAAGTGTCTGATTTCGTTTTCTACATGGGTACCCTTTAAGGCTCAATACTGGAAAAGAAGGGGATCAGAGTGATCAACCCAATGTGGTATCCTAACGTAACAGTTAAGGAAAGCAACAGGCTTTGTGAGACAGCCAGTGATTTGTCCAAAGTCACACAGATAGTAAACGTCAAAGTCAAAAGTGAAATTAGGTCTCCAGACTTGTAGTTCAATACTTTCCCTCATTATTCCATGCTATTTTGAATCTCCTACTCAATTTAGGGGCAAAAGAAATCGAACGCAAAACTTTCCAAAGTTTCTTTTCTTACCTGACATGGTCAGAGAAGAGGAAGCATCCACTGCAGGTACAAGGGATGAGGAGACAACACTAGAGGATGTCTGAGTGGCTGCAGCTGAACGGCGCACGTGTCCAGTACAGAGGTCACTGGTTACTGGTCCAAACAGCTCCACGGAAACCCCAAGGCTCTACCAAGTGGTAGTAGGTTTGGTAGGAGAGTGATGTCACAAAGCAGGCAGTTGAAAGGTATGAGAGAGCCAATAGGGAGGTCCGATCCCCAACAGGAAGGCGGGCTTGGGTGAAGAGAGTGTAGGAGAGCTAAAACAACACCTGAGTTTCTGAGCTTTGGGGAGGAGGAAATCCTAGAAGACAGATTTACCTCCCCCAGGCTCTTCCATTAGGGAAATCATTGCAACATTTCTTACAGACGTTCATTAATACACTGAACTAAGAGTTACTTATATTCTACAGAGTATTCTATTTTATGTATCATATACTTAGAGCTATATAGATCTTCTTTAATTAATAATCCTTAGGAAGGAAAGAGCCATCTAGTTTGAACTATTACAGTTGTTCTGAAATCAGATGTGTCTAATGAGTGAACTGATAGCAGCTTTTAAGGAGCCAAAGTAGGGATTAAGAAGCTCTCTTTGTAACTTGGTTCAAGAGTAGGGTGAAGTTTCTTGAGTGTACCTTGTGGAGAATGTTGTGGTCCAAGGCTCTTCTCTTTTAGTTTCTTCTCCTTGACTCCTACCTTCCTTGGGCTGGGCTAGGCTGGGGGCCAGGTTGGACTTGCGACTTAACATTTCTCTTCCGCTTTCTCTTTTTTTTTTTTCTTCCATTATGGGCATTGCTTCGAGGACAAGCCTTGATCTTGCATTGGACGTTACTTCCTGTCACCTTCCAGCAGCAGGAGTCTTCTTTTCAGTGCTTGATGCTTCACGAAATAGACTCTGCCCGTTGGCAGCAAATACCAGAGAGCTAGGAGACAGAGCTGGTTGCAGACCTTTCCTCTTCCAGCCTTTGGTTGCAATTGTTTGGCCCATAATTTGCTAGCTCTAGTTCCTTGGGCCACACAGGTATCCTGCCATCTCCAGCTCTTGTTATATGTGAGAGACATTCTGAACACTGTCCCTTTTTCTTTGCACAGAAGTATATACAGTGTGGCAGTTACTGTAATCTCCTCCGCCTTGCAAACAGCCACTCTAGAATCTTGGACCTCTAGGACTCTCTGTCTTGCATGCTTGGGGGCAAGGCCAAGCAAAATGAAGAGGAGAATAATTAGAGAAAGAGGAGGACGTTGGGGGAGAATTGGGAGCAGGTAAGGTGAAAGGGCACAGGAGAAAAGAGATGCATGTAGACTTTTTGGTTTCTGTGGGAAACAGGTTGACACACTTGGGCCTCATTTGGTATTAACAGAACAGAGAGTTAAAGATCTAAGTAGCTAGATAGTGTGCAGCAACTGCCATGAAGTCTGTACACTGAAGAGAACAGTCTCACATCTAGTTTTCATTTTGTTTTATGTCATAGTACCTTATTTATAGCATTCACTGGTGTGTTTGTAGAATACAGATGTTTTCAAATGCTCTGGTTTTGTCTACATGGTTATCTCCTTGTCCTGTTTGTAAGGAATCCAACATTGTAAGACATATTGCATGTTTTTCTCTTGACGATTGTTGACCTTGAAGCGTCATGAACTAACTTGAGCTGTTGGATTCTGTGGAGAAACGTTCAAAAGGGTCTGTGAAAAAGGCACTGTGGTGAGTCGCATTATGCACCCGAGCGTAAGGAGCAAGATATCTGCCACCAGCCCAGCTTGGCCTGGATTGCCTCTGTTTTAGTTCCCCTGGTTAGTGCTTTTCTCCCTAACCACTCTTGTGACTGTGATAATGTGAGTAAGGGCGGAGTTGCTAATGATCTATGTGTGAGGTAAGCTGGTTTGAGGGAGGAAATCTATGGACCTAGTCATTTTCCTTGGTGGTAAGCTTTCAGGGGTGCAGAGATGGATCTTCCTGGGGCCTTTTCTGGTCCCAGGAAGATATCGCATAGATGGGACCTCCCAAGACACACATTGAATCTTTAGGCCTGTTTTTCCTATTATGAGGTACGAACGAGTTTCTTCACTGATGGGGATGATGCTTATCTGAGAAGAAATTGTGAAAGGTGGTGTAGTGTAGAGGTGTGGCTTAAGCTTTTAAGTTTTCCTCCAGGTTTTTCCCCTAAGCTTCCAACTTCGGACGGCCTACTTACATGATACTAGTAGGTGATGTCCGGCTAACAGCTTCCTAAATATACCTGCAAGCCAGATCAGTGTCTCTTTTCTCTGTATTCCCATGGAAATCAAGAGTCCCGCCGAATTTTCCATCGAAACAGTTGATTTGTGTTGTCTCTAGGAATTCTAAAGGGCGTACCGTTGCTTCCTAACCGGTGTCATTTGGGAGATCCGCCTCTGTACGTTCAAATGATTAATTTTGAGACTTTGCTCATGTGTGCAGTAAACCCTTGAATTCCCTAAGACCTTCCTTTCCTCCATCTCCTACCCCATTAAGCCCGCTTCAGTTCATCTCCTGAATTTCTTTGGAATCTGTCAGCCAGCTCTTCCTCAACTTCCTAATACTGAACTTGCCTGTCTGTTGCGATTAGGTCCTAACTGGTGTCCATATATCTTGTTTCCTTCCAATCCACTCTTCACACAAGAAACCTTCAAAGCAAGTTGGAACGTTGCTCATAAACATCGCTCACAAGCATTGTTTTGAGAATAGAAAACACACTGTTGGCCTTTAAGACTCTGCGTGGTCTAGAATCCTCTCTGCTTCTCTAGCCCCATCTTGTGCCACTTTTGCCCTCACTTTCTATGCTTCAGATACACTGAATTAACCTTAGTTCTCACTCATCTGACAGAAGTCAGTTCAGATACTATTTTTCACTGTGATTCCTAGCATTAAGGAATTTGATTATCAGGTTTTGTATGAGGACTATTTCATCAGGGGTACAGAAGTTCTGGCCATCTCTGGTTTTGGATATCCCTTATTTGTTGAGACCTTTGCGTTGTTTGGTTGCCTTTTGTCTGTTTTCCAGATGGGAAAACAGGAACAAGGGAAGTATAGGTTATTACTAGGTGGGGTTGAACAAGTGGAGCAGCAAACTGCAAAGCAGAAAGAAGAGGGACGTACTATAGAGGGATATGACTTCCATTCTCAAGGCGCCTGCATCCTGTGCAGGGAGACAGCCTAACATAAAATGTGCCTAACAACAAATATATTGACTTCTTACTAAAAATCTCCAGTTCATAGAACCGAGGGGTTTGTACCTTCTCCTTTAAAAGTGATAGTCCTGGGACTTCCCCGGTGGTCCCGTGGTGAAGACTCTGCGCTTCCAATGCAGCAGGCGTGGGTTCAATCCCTGGTTGGGGAGCTAAGATCCCACATGCTGCGCAGCCAAAGAAATTTTTGTCGAACGTTATACTCCTGTATTGTTGGCTTTAGTGGTTTAGATTTTGTTGTACTGTTAAGAAGATTTCAGTTTATTTACCGGGAACAAACAACACATAATGTAAAAATAGTTTCCCAGAAACGATTTCCATCATTCTCTTCCTCCCTTTCTCCCGCAGACTGGTGTTTCACCTTGACAAGTTCTCTGTCATTCCATAGGAAAGCTGTCTGGCTTGGAGGTTGCAATCCCAGGGAATTTTTCATCAGCGGGGAAGTCTCCATCACTACAGAGGAATCAAGGGAGAAGTCAGTCCCTGGTAAGTGAGATGCTCCCCCTAAACACCAACACAGCAGTCGTGTACCTTTCAAGGGGTTCAGGGGCAAGATGGGCAAGGCATTTCTACTAACTCTTCTTAAGGATCACGGACAGTGCCCTATGCTACGAGGTAAGCGGTGACTGCTGTAGTTCTTACTGGTGATCCTTTCCTGTCACTGATTCTCGGCCTTCTTTGTATTTCATAGGACTGTTGTCAGTCCAATACAAAATGAGTCTTATTTTTAAAAACCTGAAATGTTTTACAGAGCCTAGCATTCTCATATAGGGTCCTTTCCATTCTCCCCACTTTCCCGAGAGGCCAAGAACACTTCACACCATGAACTAGGAGAGGGGGTAGAGCCCTTTCTGATGAAATACATCAACAAAGACAGAGTCTTAGCCTGCTTGCTCTCTGGACAGGATCTCGGACCACAAGGTCTTCAATCCTGGTATAAATGAAGGAAGTGAGGACAGTTCAACTGGCACTCTCATAACAAGAGTTCGGAAACACCTTCCGAAGAGACTATAGCAGTAGATGAGGGAAGGGAGTGCTACAGTGTGGCAGTACAGGGGGAATGATCGGCTACAGCAGTGAAAAGTGTGGTACCGATTGGTGTGCTCTCGGGGTTCTTGTACATGTAGCATAGATGACCTCTACGGTGGCCCTCCCACCTTCCCACCTGCATTAGGTGTTCTTTTTTTTTGTAATTTATGTTTATGTATTTATTTACTGTTTGAACTTATTTATTCTACGTATTTATGTTTTTGGCTGCACTGGGTCTCTCATTGCTGTGCACGGGCTTTCTCTAGTTGGCGGCTAGCGGGGGCTACTCTCGGTTGCGGTGTGCGGGCATCTCATCGCGGTGGCTTCTCTTGTTGCGGAGCATGGGCTGTAGGCACGTGGGCTTCGGTAGTTGAGGCTCACGGGCTCTAGAATGCAGGCTCCGTCGTCGTGGCACATGCGCTTAGTTGCTGCACGGCATGTGGGATCTTCGCAGACCAGGGCTCGAACCCGTGTCCCCTGCATTGGCAGGCGCCACCAGGGAAGCCCTAGGTGTTCTCATATAGAGTCTAAAAACAGAGAGCACTGAGAGAAGGTAGTGGTTATTAAAGGCTCAGGATCTAAATTCTACCTGTCTCTACACCCCTTCCCAGCTGTCGATTTGACCCCATTTTTGAATGCCGACCTCATTGTTCAACTTTTCTCTGCCGTCTGTATACTCACCTTGAAAACTTGTTTCTGTGATGCGTTGAGCAGACACAGGGTGGCAGACTGCAGAGGTGGAAGCTGGTGGTCGGATATTTGTGGGCTGAATCTCCTTCAGTCCCATTCCCATTTCTGGTTGCCCAGAGGCCCTACTTCCTGTGTGTGACGCCGAGCCGTAGGATTGCGGGCAGGAGCCAAGTTCTCCATACAGTAAAGACCCCAGTGTGCCTTGGTTACAGTAATATACCTGGCTTCCTTCCTGGCAGGGAAGTGACAGGCGGCTATGCCCCTGCTTTGTTCGTGGGCCTCCTGATCCAGCAGTTCCCTTGGCTCTGCCCCTGTCGTCAGCTGCCCCTAGGATAACTCTGAGCCCTAGCCACTTCTCTGGTAGATTTCCCTATTCCCCCACTACAGTCACACCTGAATAAGGCAACTCAGACCTTTCAGAGATGTGTCCTGAACCTCTTGTTTTCTGAAATACCTATCTGGTGGTTGTGAGACTTAAGGCCAGCGTCCCCGAGAGACTTTTTCTATTTCTCCTAGTAAACCTAGACTCATCTTCTGTCACCTTCAACTCTACTCCAATTGTGTTCTTTCAACCCAGACCTCTGACCCTGCTTTTTACTTCTGCCATTTCATCCTCGCTCCTGCTTCCTTTCCTAAATCCATACGTCTCTTTTGGCCTTCCTAGCCCTGGGCCAAGTTCCTTCCTCTTTGCTCAGTTTTTACCCCTTTCCTTCATTCTCCCATCCAACTTTCAGTCCTTCCTTTCTCACGCCCCAGTTAGCAGCATCTGAAAATTCGAAAGGTTTGTTACTCGTCTATTAATTGTATTCCATTTACTTACTCAGTTCTATACCTGTCTTACCTGTGTATGGAAGAACAGCTGGTAGCCAAGGTGGCACCAAGAATCCTAGCAGCTCTCACTTGACGTATCCGTAGTAGTCGGCAATTTCCATTTCGTTTTCCCTCTCGGTGAAAAATTGCAGCTTGCCCGAAGAGGTGTATCCGGCAGCATTCTCCCGTTGTTGTTGAGCCCGCCTCTTCATGGCCTCTCGCTCTGGCCTCTGCTCTTGTTCGATGGGCTTTGACATGACTGGCTCAGGCACGTTGGGTTCCCTCCATGGAACTCGTTGCTTGCTGAAGTCTTGGAGTAGAAAGTGGGTTTGGAGCTTGGGTGGGGACTGGCGCTTATTCACAGCAGGGGGAACAGGCTCCCGCTGGAGAGGAGCGCCAGATGAAGTTTTGGAGGGTGCAGGCCTAGGAGCAGCAGACTGAGGGACACGAGGCTGGGTATGGTTGGGCCAAGCCGGTTGGGTTGGGTTGGTCACAGTTGGCTGAGCTGGTTTGGCGGGGCCTGGCAAAGAGGCAGGAGCTGGCTGGGATGAATTGGCTGCAGCAGGTTGAGCTGAGTCAGTAGAACCAGGCTGGGCACGGTAAGCCCCAGCAGGCCGATGTGAGGCCAGAGACTGTGGCCTCCGAGGAGCGGGTCGAGCTTGAGGCTTGTCCCAGGCAGAAAAAGGCAGAGGTATCAACTTGACCTTCCCAGGAGGAGGCCGCTCATACTGGGCTGGAGACGGACACTCTGTTTCAGCACTGCTGTCTGGTTTCTGGGCTTGGACTTGCGTTTTCTCAGGACCCTTCCCCTCACGTGGGGTATGCCGCCATGGCTGGATAGCTGGGGGTGGCTGGGGGTCTTTGGGGTTGCTTGACTTTCCCAAGAGCCGACAGGAAGAGCGCCCAGTTTTCGTCTCATTCTTCTTCCCCAGCGCATGAAGAACCTTCACAGACTCCAGCATGCGCACGCCAAGGGAGGTTCGAGGCTTTTGAAAGCTCTGTTGGAGAAGCTCAGTTTGGTGTTCCTTTCGCTTCGTGTGGGGGATTGCTGGCTTCTCTTCTGCCTTGACTTTGTTCCCTGACTGCTTGTTCTCCTCAGCCTTGTTTCTCCCTCTGGTCCTTTTGGTCTTTTCCTGCCCGTGGCTCTTAGTTTTGCTGATCTTTCTGGATGCAGCTTTCTGAGGTTTGCCTTGAGAGTGCTTGGCCGTGTTCACAGGAGCCCTGTCACTGACTGCAGCGTGGCATGTAACCACTTCTCCCCCTAACGGGCACTCTGGATTCTTTGGCTGGATTTTGGCCTTGGGAGCGCCACTGATAGGCTCAGAGGCTTTCTGTTTGTTCTTCCTGGGTTGATCAGAGGGAACCTTTATGACACTTGGCTTTTCCTGCACCTGATTCACCTTAATGGCTCTGGTGTCTTTAGCTTTGATCACGTTGGGACCTTGGGATTGATCAAGATCTTTCAAAGGATTAAAGAGCTGGGGAAGGTGAATATCCTCCGCCAGTGTAGTAATGTCTGCAAGACCACTGCTAGGTTCAATCCCATTTTCAAGTGTCCCTAGGTCCTGACGACTCCGGCTGTTCTCTCCCAGATCAGCATTTTCAGAACCAGGCTGCTCCTCTTGGCTGAGGGGATCGGTGCAGGCCAGCGGCTGGTGAATATCAGGGATTCCTAAAGGGAGTAGTGGAGGATCTTGGTTCTCTGTTGGGATCTGGTAGGCATCCAGAGGCTTTGAAAGCTTGGTTTTGATATCATCCACGTGCTTACTCTCTATTTGTCCCTGGCTTGGAGCTGGAGGCAGGGCCAGGAGACGCCTGGCACTCTGGACTGGAGCTGTCACTGAAATGTCCCCAAGTTCAGATGGTGGGTTACTCTCAAGTATGTGGCTGTTTCTGCTACTGCAGGACTTGGGGAGTTCTTGACTTTGTGTCACACAAAACGTCTGGCTTGGAGGTTGCAATCCCAGGGAATTTTTCATCACCAGGGGGGAGGTCTCCATCCCTACAAAGGGATCAAGGGAGAAGTCAGTCCCTGGTAAGTGAGATGCTCCCCCTAAACACCAACACAGCAGTCGTGTACCTTTCAAGGGGTTCAGGGGCAAGATGGGCAAGGCATTTCTACTAACTCTTCTTAAGGATCATGGACAGTGCCCTATGCTACGAGGTAAGCGGTGACTGTTGTAATTCTTACTGGTGAGCCTTTCCTGTCGCTGATTCTCGGCTCGCTTTGTATTTCATAGGACTGTTATAAGTCCAATACAAAATGAGTCTTATTTTTAAAAACCTGAAATGTTTTACAAAGCCTAGCATTCTCATATAGGGTCCTTTCCATTCTCCCCACTTTCCCGAGAGGCCAAGAACACGTCACACCATGAACTAGGAGAGGGGGTAGAGCCCTTGCTGATGAAATACATCAACAAAGACAGAGTCTTAGCCTGCTTGCTCTCTGGACAGGATCTCGGACCACAAGGTCTTCAATCCTGGTATAAATGAAGGAAGTGAGGACAGTTCAACTGGCACTCACATAACAAGAGTTCTGAAACACCTTCCGAAGAGACTATAGCAGTAGATGAGGGAAGGGAGTGCTACAGTGTGGCAGTACAGGGGGAACGATCGGCTACAGCAGTGAAAAGTGTGGTACCGATTGGTGTGCTCTCGGCGTTCTTGTACATGTAGCATAGATGACCTCTACAGTGGCCCTCCCACCTTCCCACCTGCATTAGGTGTTCTTTTTTTTGTAATTTATGTTTATGTATTTATTTACTGTTTGAGCTTATTTATTCTACGTATTTATTTTTTTGGCTGCACTGGGTCTCTCATTGCTGTGCACGGGCTTTCTCTAGTTGGCGGCTAGCGGGGGCTACTCTCGGTTGCGGTGTGCGGGCTTCTCATCGCGGTGGCTTCTCTTGTTGCGGAGCATGGGCTGTAGGCACGTGGGCTTCGGTAGTTGAGGCTCACGGGCTCTAGAATGCAGGCTCCGTCGTTGTGGCACATGCGCTTAGTTGCTGCACGGCATGTGGGATCTTCGCAGACCAGGGCTCGAACCCGTGTCCCCCGCATTGCATTGGCAGGCGGATTCTTAACCACGGCGCCACCAGGGAAGCCCTAGGTGTTCTCATAGAGAGTCTAAAAACAGAGGGCACTGAGCGAAGGTAGTGGTTATTAAAGGCTCAGGATCTAAATTCTACCTGCCTGTACACCCCTTCCCAGCTGTCGATTTGACCCCATTTTTGAGTGCCGACCTCATTCTTCAACTTTCTCTGGCGTTTGTTATACTCACCTTGAAAACTTGTTTCTGTGATGCGTTGAGCAGACACAGGGTGGCAGACTGCAGAGGTGGAAGCTGGTGGTCGGATATTTGTGGGCTGAATCTCCTTCAGTCCCATTCCCATTTCTGGTTGCCCAGAGGCCCGACTTCCTGTGTATGACGCCGAGCCGTAGGATTGCGGGCAGGAGCCAAGTTCTCCATACAGTAAAGACCCCAGTGTGCCTTGGTTATAGTAATATACCTGGCTTCCTTCCTGGCAGGGAAGTGGCAGGCGGCTCTGCCCCTGATTTGGAATCTGAGATGGTGTTCCCTGAGCAAGGCTGGCAGAAAGCGATGGATGTAGAGGGACCATGTTCTTGGCGTCTGAAGTTTTATCATACTGGGCTGCCAGAAACATGGAGGAGGCAGCTGTGTGGCGGTCAGTGAGTGCCAGAGTAAAGTCTCCGAGTGAAGAAGAATTCTTTTCAGTGCTTGCTGTGATGTCCCACTCAAGAACACCTGGATAGGAAGCAGCTGAAGTGGAGATCTGGCTGTGGTCAGTAACTCCAGATAACATAGTCGTGCTAGAATGTTGGTAAAGGTAGGCACTACCCATGAGTGTCTGGAAAGGGGTACCAGTAGCCGATGCCGAACTGACGGCAGGGGCAGAGACTCTGGAGAAGTTGCAGACACTTCGTGTTAGGGAAGTTGCATTGCTCACCACAGGAGGAGAATGCTGCAGAGAATTTAGAGTTCCAAGTAGAGATGGATGTTGGAAATTTTCTGTAAGAACAAGAGGGTCATGAAAAACTCAGGGAGGTTGAGAAATTCTCACTACGTTTGAGGAACGGCATCATCTGAAGGTTCTTGCTATCAGGACACCTCTACTATCACTACTTCCTGAGAAACCCAAAATCAGACAGTTAATGATGGCTGTAAGGACTGAGCAGTTTTCCACTCTTCTCTATTAACTGCCTGTGCTCCCATCTTGGGCACAGACGGGCAGAAGAGCCAAGTGGTGTGGTTCAGAGATTGTTCTCTAGGCTGGAAGCAACCTTCTCCCTGCCCTGTCTTTCCCTTCAGCCTGCACTCGTATTGACTTCTATGCTATTTCCTAGACTGGAAGCATTTTAGAACTAGGAGGCCCTTAGAGAACTTCGATGTTCTCAGTCTCATTTCGTGAGTAAGGAAACTGAGGCTCAGAGAGGTCGGGTTGACTTGTTCAAGTTCTCTCATTATGTTAGTATCATTACCAGGTTTCAGAACCTAAGTATCCTGACTTCCTTGCCAGGACTCCACTCTGAGCATGATACTGCCAGAAAGCAGGAGAAATAGAACTTATAATATAGGCATTTTTTTTGTCCATTAGAAAACAGTACGGCTGTTACCATGGTCGTCTTCAGTGTCTCCCTTTGCTTGTGCAGTTCCCACGCTATTACCTAGAGGTGACGTACAGCTCAGTCCAACTGGTGAATTGAAAGAGTCATTTTTGCCCTCTTCAAGCCTGGTTTCTCATCCTACCTCAAAATGATTACCCGAAAGTGGATTTCTTAAGTGCTTTTGGAAAGGGAAAAGTTATCTGATTACTTCAGATTCCTCACCTATAAAGTGGTTATAACACCACCACCAATAATAATAGCAGTAATAATTAATAGATGAATAAGCTGATCTATTGCGTATGATTTATATGGAGGAAGATACAATAAGTTCTAGAAAGACAAAGAAAAATCATGACAAGCATATTACGTTAACGAAAAAGAAATCCATAGATATTAATGAAAACTGGGGTATGTGGCAAGTATCGAAGCCTAATGAATTTACTAACAAATGGCATTCTGTACTATCCATGCAATATTATGAAAGTGAATTTTGCCCACTCTATTTTAGTGAATACTATTAACCAGAAGACACGATGGAGGTGATAGAGGTGAATGAATTCCTAGCCAATGCATACAGACAGAGAAGGTATGTCAGTAAAAAATGCATAACAAGCAACAGAATGCAATAAATGTGCATGTATAGGTAGCCACAACACATATAGACAAGTATTTCAATGAAAACCGGTACGAAGCAGACAGCAAAATAATAAGTGTAAAAGAGTTTCATTATTGTGCTCCTTCATATTTTTACCCAGCAAGTAAGAGGTATTAAGCCTAGGAGAAATATATATTTCAATGAATATAGCTTATATAATAAGCAGAAAGGAAGCTTAAAATGTATCAGGAAGGTTTTTGGATTTATCCTAGAACTTAGATTAGAATCATCTTCAGCATCCAAGAAGATGGCATCCCAAAACCTCAAAAAACCATCATGCCTAGAATCCAATTAAAAAAGATTTTCAAATGTAAGAAAATCCACAGGACTCCACAATATGGTTTTCGATAAACGTGGATGTTTGTTTGTTTTGTTTCTTTGGCCGCGCCGCGTGGCCCTGGCCGTGAAAGCACCGAGTCCTAAGCACTGGACCGCCAGGGAATTCCCTAAGTGGGGGGAATTAGAGATGTGGGGCTTGACTTTTTCTTCTTCTTCTTCTTCTTCTTCGGTAGCTAAGATCTACAAGCGAACGATGGCTGTTGATCAATGTGCTCTCTGTGTTAGGAAGGAAATAACTGTAAAAATGAAAAGCAGCCTTGCCTTAGAACCTACATATCACACCAAGGAAAATAGTCCTTCTGATTCAATTTAGAAGATATCACTTAAAATGTTGAATTGGTGAAATGTCTACCTAGTTTAAAAATTAGAAAGAATAAAACACTGAAAAGCAGCCCCCTAGATAACCACTGTGGTTGCTTGTTTATAGGAGGCATCATTTCTAAAACGTATTTCTAAAATGTTTATATTCAAAACTGTCAAGTGGCCAACTGTATTCAGAGAGGCAATAAAAGAAAGAAAACGGAGTATGACTTTTCTGATAAGCTGCCTTTCCTGGTGATCCCCTGTTCTGGCCTTACTTTCCTTCTTAGTCTGTTAATGTAAGGGTTTGCTACCATCAACTTGGTTTTGCCCTGCTCTGAGCAGGTTTCCCTCTGTGCTGTTTCTGCTTTAATTGAAAATCTTTGGTTCCCATCAGCATTCCATTGCAAACTCCGTTTTTCTTGAGAGCTCCTCTATGCTTTCCCTCTTCATTCTTACATTTTCTCCCATCTCTTGGTGCCTGTTGGCC
Organism: Balaenoptera borealis; assembly: GCF_965194805.1. NCBI lineage: Eukaryota > Metazoa > Chordata > Mammalia > Artiodactyla > Balaenopteridae > Balaenoptera > Balaenoptera borealis. Next base: position 28,084 of record NW_028123199.1, read on the forward strand.
TGTGCTACTGAAAACCATCCTAAACTTCCTTACGCTCGACTCTGTGCCTCCCTGTAGAGCCCAGTACTCTCCATCCTCTCTCCCTATTCTCTCTTTTCAACTAGTCGAAATCCTAGTGGAGGGAGACCATTAGAGATGAAACATCTTGGTATATATTGCTAGTTTTCTATGTCCCCTGACTTTTCTATGTTTCTGTTGAAACACTCTTGAGAAGTGTCTGATTTCGTTTTCTACATGGGTACCCTTTAAGGCTCAATACTGGAAAAGAAGGGGATCAGAGTGATCAACCCAACGTGGTATCCTAACGTAACAGTTAAGGAAAGCAACAGGCTTTGTGAGACAGCCAGTGATTTGTCCAAAGTCACACAGATAGTAAACGTCAAAGTCAAAACTGAAATTAGGTCTCCAGACGTGTAGTTCAATACTTTCCCTCATTATTCCATGCTATTTTGAATCTCCTACTCAATTTAGGGGCAAAAGAAATCGAACGCAAAACTTTCCAAAGTTTCTTTTCTTACCTGACATGGTCAGAGAAGAGGAAGCATCCACTGCAGGTACCAGGGATGAGGAGACAACACTAGAGGATGTCCGAGTGGCTGCAGCTGAACGGCGCACGTGTCCAGTACAGAGGTCACTGGTTACTGGTCCAAACAGCTCCACGGAAACCCCAAGACTCTACCAAGTGGTAGTAGGTTTGGTAGGAGAGTGATGTCACAAAGCAGGCAGTTGAAAGGTATGAGAGAGCCAATAGGGAGGTCCGATCCCCAACAGGAAGGCGGGCTTGGGTGAAGAGAGTGTAGGAGAGCTAAAACAACACCTGAGTTTCTGAGCTCTGGGGAGGAAATCCTAGAAGACAGATTTACCTCCCCCAGGCTCTTCCATTAGGGAAATCATTGCCACATTTCTTACAGACGTTCATTAATACACTGAACTAAGAGTTACTTATATTCTACAGAGTATTCTATTTTATGTATCATATACTTAGAGCTATATAGATCTTCTTTAATTAATAATCCTTAGGAAGGAAAGAGCCATCTAGTTTGAACTATTACAGTTGTTCTGAAATCATATGTGTCTAATGAGTGAACTGATAGCAGCTTTTAAGGAGCCAAAGTAGGGATTAAGAAGCTCTTTTTGTAACTTGGTTCAAGAGTAGGGTGAAGTTTGTTGAGTGTACCTTGTGGAGAATGTTGTGGTCCAAGGCTCTTCTCTTTTAGTTTCTTCTCCTTGACTCCTACCTTCCTTGGGCTGGGCTAGGCTGGGGGCCAGGTTGGACTTGCGACTTAACATTTCTCTTCCGCTTTCTCTTTTTTTTTTTTCTTCCATTATGGGCATTGCTTCGAGGACAAGCCTTGATCTTGCATTGGACGTTACTTCCTGTCACCTTCCAGCAGCAGGAGTCTTCTTTTCAGTGCTTGATGCTTCACGAAATAGACTCTGCCCGTTGGCAGCAAATACCAGAGAGCTAGGAGACAGAGCTGGTTGCAGACCTTTCCTCTTCCAGCCTTTGGTTGCAATTGTTTGGCCCATAATTTGCTAGCTCTAGTTCCTTGGGCCACACAGGTATCCTGCCATCTCCAGCTCTTGTTATATGTGAGAGACATTCTGAACACTGTCCCTTTTTCTTTGCACAGAAGTATATACAGTGTGGCAGTTACTGTAATCTCCTCCGCCTTGCAAACAGCCACTCTAGAATCTTGGACCTCTAGGACTCTCTGTCTTGCATGCTTGGGGGCAAGGCCAAGCAAAATGAAGAGGAGAATAATTAGAGAAAGAGGAGGACGTTGGGGGAGAATTGGGAGCAGGTAAGGTGAAAGGGCACAGGAGAAAAGAGATGCATGTAGACTTTTTGGTTTCTGTGGGAAACAGGTTGACACACTTGGGCCTCATTTGGTATTAACAGAACAGAGAGTTAAAGATCTAAGTAGCTAGATAGTGTGCAGCAACTGCCATGAAGTCTGTACACTGAAGAGAACAGTCTCACATCTAGTTTTCATTTTGTTTTATGTCATAGTACCTTATTTATAGCATTCACTGGTGTGTTTGTAGAATACAGATGTTTTCAAATGCTCTGGTTTTGTCTACATGGTTATCTCCTTGTCCTGTTTGTAAGGAATCCAACATTGTAAGACATATTGCATGTTTTTCTCTTGACGATTGTTGACCTTGAAGCGTCATGAACTAACTTGAGCTGTTGGATTCTGTGGAGAAACGTTCAAAAGGGTCTGTGAAAAAGGCACTGTGGTGAGTCGCATTATGCACCCGAGCGTAAGGAGCAGATATCTGCCACCAGCCCAGCTTGGCCTGGATTGCCTCTGTTTTAGTTCCCCTGGTTAGTGCTTTTCTCCCTAACCACTCTTGTGACTGTGATAATGTGAGTAAGGGCGGAGTTGCTAATGATCTATGTGTGAGGTAAGCTGGTTTGAGGGAGGAAATCTATGGACCTAGTCATTTTCCTTGGTGGTAAGCTTTCAGGGGTGCAGAGATGGATCTTCCTGGGGCCTTTTCTGGTCCCAGGAAGATATCGCATAGATGGGACCTCCCAAGACACACATTGAATCTTTAGGCCTGTTTTTCCTATTATGAGGTACGAGTTTCTTCACTGATGGGGATGATGCTTATCTGAGAAGAAATTGTGAAAGGTGGTGTAGTGTAGAGGTGTGGCTTAAGCTTTTAAGTTTTCCTCCAGGTTTTTCCCCTAAGCTTCCTACTTCGGACGGCCTACTTACATGATACTAGTAGGTGATGTCCGGCTAACAACTTCCTAAATATACCTGCAAGCCAGATCAGTGTCTCTTTTCTCTGTATTCCCATGGAAATCAAGAGTCCCGCCGAATTTTCCATCGAAACAGTTGATTTGTGTTGTCTCTAGGAATTCTAAAGGGCGTACCGTTGCTTCCTAACCGGTGTCATTTGGGAGATCCGCCTCTGTACGTTCAAATGATTAATTTTGAGACTTTGCTCATGTGTGCAGTAAACCCTTGAATTCCCTAAGACCTTCCTTTCCTCCATCTCCTACCCCATTAAGCCCGCTTCAGTTCATCTCCTGAATTTCTTTGGAATCTGTCAGCCAGCTCTTCCTCAACTTCCTAATACTGAACTTGCCTGTCTGTTGCGATTAGGTCCTAACTAGTGTCCATATATCTTGTTTCCTTCCAATCCACTCTTCACACAAGAAACCTTCAAAGCAAGTTGGAACGTTGCTCATAAACATCGCTCACAAACATTGTTTTGAGAATAGAAAACACACTGTTGGCCTTTAAGACTCTGCGTGGTCTAGAATCCTCTCTGCTTCTCTAGCCCCATCTTGTGCCACTTTTGCCCTCACTTTCTATGCTTCAGATACACTGAATTAACCTTAGTTCTCACTCATCTGACAGAAGTCAGTTCAGATACTATTTTTCACTGTGATTCCTAGCATTAAGGAATTTGATTATCAGGTTTTGTATGAGGACTATTTCATCAGGGGTACAGAAGTTCTGGCCATCTCTGGTTTTGGATATCCCTTATTTGTTGAGACCTTTGCGTTGTTTGGTTGCCTTTTGTCTGTTTTCCAGATGGGAAAACAGGAACAAGGGAAGTATAGGTTATTACTAGGTGGGGTTGAACAAGTGGAGCAGCAAACTGCAAAGCAGAAAGAAGAGGGACGTACTATAGAGGGATATGACTTCCATTCTCAAGGCGCCTGCATCCTGTGCAGGGAGACAGCCTAACATAAAATGTGCCTAACAACAAATATATTGACTTCTTACTAAAAATCTCCAGTTCATAGAACCGAGGGGTTTGTACCTTCTCCTTTAAAAGTGATAGTCCTGGGACTTCCCCGGTGGTCCCGTGGTGAAGACTCTGCGCTTCCAATGCAGCAGGCGTGGGTTCAATCCCTGGTTGGGGAGCTAAGATCCCACATGCTGCGCAGCCAAAGAAATTTTTGTCGAACGTTATACTCCTGTATTGTTGGCTTTAGTGGTTTAGATTTTGTTGTACTGTTAAGAAGATTTCAGTTTATTTACCGGGAACAAACAACACATAATGTAAAAATAGTTTCCCAGAAACGATTTCCATCATTCTCTTCTTCCCTTTCTCCCGCAGACTGGTGTTTCACCTTGACAAGTTCTCTGTCATTCCATAGGAAAGCTGTCTGGCTTGGAGGTTGCAATCCCAGGGAATTTTTCATCAGCGGGGAAGTCTCCATCACTACAGAGGAATCAAGGGAGAAGTCAGTCCCTGGTAAGTGAGATGCTCCCCCTAAACACCAACACAGCAGTCGTGTACCTTTCAAGGGGTTCAGGGGCAAGATGGGCAAGGCATTTCTACTAACTCTTCTTAAGGATCACGGACAGTGCCCTATGCTACGAGGTAAGCGGTGACTGCTGTAGTTCTTACTGGTGATCCTTTCCTGTCACTGATTCTCGGCCTTCTTTGTATTTCATAGGACTGTTGTCAGTCCAATACAAAATGAGTCTTATTTTTAAAAACCTGAAATGTTTTACAGAGCCTAGCATTCTCATATAGGGTCCTTTCCATTCTCCCCACTTTCCCGAGAGGCCAAGAACACTTCACACCATGAACTAGGAGAGGGGGTAGAGCCCTTTCTGATGAAATACATCAACAAAGACAGAGCCTTAGCCTGCTTGCTCTCTGGACAGGATCTCGGACCACAAGGTCTTCAATCCTGGTATAAATGAAGGAAGTGAGGACAGTTCAACTGGCACTCTGATAACAAGAGTTCGGAAACACCTTCCAAAGAGACTATAGCAGTAGATGAGGGAAGGGAGTGCTACAGTGTGGCAGTACAGGGGGAATGATCGGCTACAGCAGTGAAAAGTGTGGTACCGATTGGTGTGCTCTCGGGGTTCTTGTACATGTAGCATAGATGACCTCTACAGTGGCCCTCCCACCTTCCCACCTGCATTAGGTGTTCTTTTTTTTTGTAATTTATGTTTATGTATTTATTTACTGTTTGAACTTATTTATTCTACGTATTTATTTTTTTGGCTGCACTGGGTCTCTCATTGCTGTGCACGGGCTTTCTCTAGTTGGCGGCTAGCGGGGGCTACTCTCGGTTGCGGTGTGCGGGCATCTCATCGCGGTGGCTTCTCTTGTTGCGGAGCATGGGCTGTAGGCACGTGGGCTTCGGTAGTTGAGGCTCACGGGCTCTAGAATGCAGGCTCCGTCGTTGTGGCACATGCGCTTAGTTGCTGCACGGCATGTGGGATCTTCGCAGACCAGGGCTCGAACCCGTGTCCCCTGCATTGGCAGGCGCCACCAGGGAAGCCCTAGGTGTTCTCATATAGAGTCTAAAAACAGAGAGCACTGAGAGAAGGTAGTGGTTATTAAAGGCTCAGGATCTAAATTCTACCTGTCTCTACACCCCTTCCCAGCTGTCGATTTGACCCCATTTTTGAATGCTGACCTCATTGTTCAACTTTTCTCTGCCGTCTGTATACTCACCTTGAAAACTTGTTTCTGTGATGCGTTGAGCAGACACAGGGTGGCAGATTGCAGAGGTGGAAGCTGGTGGTCGGATATTTGTGGGCTGAATCTCCTTCAGTCCCATTCCCATTTCTGGTTGCCCAGAGGCCCTACTTCCTGTGTGTGACGCCGAGCCGTAGGATTGCGGGCAGGAGCCAAGTTCTCCATACAGTAAAGACCCCAGTGTGCCTTGGTTATAGTAATATACCTGGCTTCCTTCCTGGCAGGGAAGTGACAGGCGGCTATGCCCCTGCTTTGTTCGTGGGCCTCCTGATCCAGCAGTTCCCTTGGCTCTGCCCCTGTCGTCAGCTGCCCCTAGGATAACTCTGAGCCCTAGCCACTTCTCTGGTAGATTTCCCTATTCCCCCACTACAGTCACACCTGAATAAGGCAACTCAGACCTTTCAGAGATGTGTCCTGAACCTCTTGTTTTCTGAAATACCTATCTGGTGGTTGTGAGACTTAAGGCCAGCGTCCCCGAGAGACTTTTTCTATTTCTCCTAGTAAACCTAGACTCATCTTCTGTCACCTTCAACTCTACTCCAATTGTGTTCTTTCAACCCAGACCTCTGACCCTGCTTTTTACTTCTGCCATTTCATCCTCGCTCCTGCTTCCTTTCCTAAATCCATACGTCTCTTTTGGCCTTCCTAGCCCTGGGCCAAGTTCCTTCCTCTTTGCTCAGTTTTTACCCCTTTCCTTCATTCTCCCATCCAACTTTCAGTCCTTCCTTTCTCACGCCCCAGTTAGCAGCATCTGAAAATTCGAAAGGTTTGTTACTCGTCTATTAATTGTATTCCATTTACTTATTCAGTTCTATACCTGTCTTACCTGTGTATGGAAGAACAGCTGGTAGCCAAGGTGGCACCAAGAATCCTAGCAGCTCTCACTTGACGTATCCGTAGTAGTCGGCAATTTCCATTTCGTTTTCCCTCTCGGTGAAAAATTGCAGCTTGCCCGAAGAGGTGTATCTGGCAGCATTCTCCCGTTGTTGTTGAGCCCGCCTCTTCATGGCCTCTCGCTCTGGCCTCTGCTCTTGTTCGATGGGCTTTGACATGACTGGCTCAGGCACGTTGGGTTCCCTCCATGGAACTCGTTGCTTGCTGAAGTCTTGGAGTAGAAATTGGGTTTGGAGCTTGGGTGGGGACTGGCGCTTATTCACAGCAGGGGGAACAGGCTCCCGCTGGAGAGGAGCGCCAGATGAAGTTTTGGAGGGTGCAGGCCTAGGAGCAGCAGACTGAGGGACACGAGGCTGGGTATGGTTGGTCCAAGCCGGTTGGGTTGGGTTGGTCACAGTTGGCTGAGCTGGTTTGGCGGGGCCTGGCAAAGAGGCAGGAGCTGGCTGGGATGAATTGGCTGCAGCAGGTTGAGCTGAGTCAGTAGAACCAGGCTGGGCACGGTAAGCCCCAGCAGGCCGATGTGAGGCCAGAGACTGTGGCCTCCGAGGAGCGGGTCGAGCTTGAGGCTTGTCCCAGGCAGAAAAAGGCAGAGGTATCAACTTGACCTTCCCAGGAGGAGGCCGCTCATACTGGGCTGGAGACGGACACTCTGTTTCAGCACTGCTGTCTGGTTTCTGGGCTTGGACTTGCGTTTTCTCAGGACCCTTCCCCTCACGTGGGGTATGCCGCCATGGCTGGATAGCTGGGGGTGGCTGGGGGTCTTTGGGGTTGCTTGACTTTCCCAAGAGCCGACAGGAAGAGAGCCCAGTTTTCGTCTCATTCTTCTTCCCCAGCGCATGAAGAACCTTCACAGACTCCAGCATGCGCACGCCAAGGGAGGTTCGAGGCTTTTGAAAGCTCTGTTGGAGAAGCTCAGTTTGGTGTTCCTTTCGCTTCGTGTGGGGGATTGCTGGCTTCTCTTCTGCCTTGACTTTGTTCCCTGACTGCTTGTTCTCCTCAGCCTTGTTTCTCCCTCTGGTCCTTTTGGTCTTTTCCTGCCCGTGGCTCTTAGTTTTGCTGATCTTTCTGGATGCAGCTTTCTGAGGTTTGCCTTGAGAGTGCTTGGCCGTGTTCACAGGAGCCCTGTCACTGACTGCAGCGTGGCATATAACCACTTCTCCCCCTAACAGGCACTCTGGATTCTTTGGCTGGATTTTGGCCTTGGGAGCGCCACTGATAGGCTCAGAGGCTTTCTGTTTGTTCTTCCTGGGTTGATCAGAGGGAACCTTTATGACACTTGGCTTTTCCTGCACCTGATTCACCTTAATGGCTCTGGTGTCTTTAGCTTTGATCACGTTGGGACCTTGGGATTGATCAAGATCTTTCAAAGGATTAAAGAGCTGGGGAAGGTGAATATCCTCCGCCAGTGTAGTAATGTCTGCAAGACCACTGCTAGGTTCAATCCCATTTTCAAGTGTCCCTAGGTCCTGACGACTCCGGCTGTTCTCTCCCAGATCAGCATTTTCAGAACCAGGCTGCTCCTCTTGGCTGAGGGGATCGGTGCAGGCCAGCGGCTGGTGAATATCAGGGATTCCTAAAGGGAGTAGTGGAGGATCTTGGTTCTCTGTTGGGATCTGGTAGGCATCCAGAGGCTTTGAAAGCTTGGTTTTGATATCATCCACGTGCTTACTCTCTATTTGTCCCTGGCTTGGAGCTGGAGGCAGGGCCAGGAGACGCCTGGCACTCTGGACTGGAGCTGTCACTGAAATGTCCCCAAGTTCAGATGGTGGGTTACTCTCAAGTATGTGGCTGTTTCTGCTACTGCAGGACTTGGGGAGTTCTTGACTTTGTGTCACACAAAACGTCTGGCTTGGAGGTTGCAATCCCAGGGAATTTTTCATCACCAGGGGGGAGGTCTCCATCCCTACAAAGGGATCAAGGGAGAAGTCAGTCCCTGGTAAGTGAGATGCTCCCCCTAAACACCAACACAGCAGTCGTGTACCTTTCAAGGGGTTCAGGGGCAAGATGGGCAAGGCATTTCTACTAACTCTTCTTAAGGATCATGGACAGTGCCCTATGCTACGAGGTAAGCGGTGACTGTTGTAATTCTTACTGGTGAGCCTTTCCTGTCGCTGATTCTCGGCTCGCTTTGTATTTCATAGGACTGTTATAAGTCCAATACAAAATGAGTCTTATTTTTAAAAACCTGAAATGTTTTACAAAGCCTAGCATTCTCATATAGGGTCCTTTCCATTCTCCCCACTTTCCCGAGAGGCCAAGAACACGTCACACCATGAACTAGGAGAGGGGGTAGAGCCCTTGCTGATGAAATACATCAACAAAGACAGAGTCTTAGCCTGCTTGCTCTCTGGACAGGATCTCGGACCACAAGGTCTTCAATCCTGGTATAAATGAAGGAAGTGAGGACAGTTCAACTGGCACTCACATAACAAGAGTTCTGAAACACCTTCCGAAGAGACTATAGCAGTAGATGAGGGAAGGGAGTGCTACAGTGTGGCAGTACAGGGGGAACGATCGGCTACAGCAGTGAAAAGTGTGGTACCGATTGGTGTGCTCTCGGCGTTCTTGTACATGTAGCATAGATGACCTCTACAGTGGCCCTCCCACCTTCCCACCTGCATTAGGTGTTCTTTTTTTTGTAATTTATGTTTATGTATTTATTTACTGTTTGAACTTATTTATTCTACGTATTTATTTTTTTGGCTGCACTGGGTCTCTCATTGCTGTGCACGGGCTTTCTCTAGTTGGCGGCTAGCGGGGGCTACTCTCGGTTGCGGTGTGCGGGCTTCTCATCGCGGTGGCTTCTCTTGTTGCGGAGCATGGGCTGTAGGCACGTGGGCTTCGGTAGTTGAGGCTCACGGGCTCTAGAATGCAGGCTCCGTCGTTGTGGCACATGCGCTTAGTTGCTGCACGGCATGTGGGATCTTCGCAGACCAGGGCTCGAACCCGTGTCCCCCGCATTGCATTGGCAGGCGGATTCTTAACCACGGCGCCACCAGGGAAGCCCTAGGTGTTCTCATATAGAGTCTAAAAACAGAGGGCACTGAGCGAAGGTAGTGGTTATTAAAGGCTCAGGATCTAAATTCTACCTGCCTCTACACCCCTTCCCAGCTGTCGATTTGACCCCATTTTTGAATGCCGACCTCATTCTTCAACTTTCTCTGGCGTTTGTTATACTCACCTTGAAAACTTGTTTCTGTGATGCGTTGAGCAGACACAGGGTGGCAGACTGCAGAGGTGGAAGCTGGTGGTCGGATATTTGTGGGCTGAATCTCCTTCAGTCCCATTCCCATTTCTGGTTGCCCAGAGGCCCGACTTCCTGTGTATGACGCCGAGCCGTAGGATTGCGGGCAGGAGCCAAGTTCTCCATACAGTAAAGACCCCAGTGTGCCTTGGTTATAGTAATATACCTGGCTTCCGTCCTGGCAGGGAAGTGACAGGCGGCTCTGCCCCTGATTTGGAATCTGAGATGGTGTTCCCTGAGCAAGGCTGGCAGAAAGCGATGGATGTAGAGGGACCATGTTCTTGGCGTCTGAAGTTTTATCATACTGGGCTGCCAGAAACATGGAGGAGGCAGCTGTGTGGCGGTCAGTGAGTGCCAGAGTAAAGTCTCCGAGTGAAGAAGAATTCTTTTCAGTGCTTGCTGTGATGTCCCACTCAAGAACACCTGGATAGGAAGCAGCTGAAGTGGAGATCTGGCTGTGGTCAGTAACTCCAGATAACATAGTCGTGCTAGAATGTTGGTAAAGGTAGGCACTACCCATGAGTGTCTGGAAAGGGGTACCGGTAGCCGATGCCGAACTGACGGCAGGGGCAGAGACTCTGGAGAAGTTGCAGACACTTCGTGTTAGGGAAGTTGCATTGCTCACCACAGGAGGAGAATGCTGCAGAGAATTTAGAGTTCCAAGTAGAGATGGATGTTGGAAATTTTCTGTAAGAACAAGAGGGTCATGAAAAACTCAGGGAGGTTGAGAAATTCTCACTACGTTTGAGGAACGGCATCATCTGAAGGTTCTTGCTATCAGGACACCTCTACTATCACTACTTCCTGAGAAACCCAAAATCAGACAGTTAATGATGGCTGTAAGGACTGAGCAGTTTTCCACTCTTCTCTATTAACTGCCTGTGCTCCCATCTTGGGCACAGACGGGCAGAAGAGCCAAGTGGTGTGGTTCAGAGATTGTTCTCTAGGCTGGAAGCAACCTTCTCCCTGCCCTGTCTTTCCCTTCAGCCTGCACTCGTATTGACTTCTATGCTATTTCCTAGACTGGAAGCATTTTAGAACTAGGAGGCCCTTAGAGAACTTCGATGTTCTCAGTCTCATTTCGTGAGTAAGGAAACTGAGGCTCAGAGAGGTCGGGTTGACTTGTTCAAGTTCTCTCATTATGTTAGTATCATTACCAGGTTTCAGAACCTAAGTATCCTGACTTCCTTGCCAGGACTCCACTCTGAGCATGATACTGCCAGAAAGCAGGAGAAATAGAACTTATAATATAGGCATTTTTTTTGTCCATTAGAAAACAGTACGGCTATTACCATTGTCGTCTTCGGTGTCTCCCTTTGCTTGTGCAGTTCCCACGCTATTACCTAGAGGTGACGTACAGCTCAGTCCAACTGGTGAATTGAAAGAGTCATTTTTGCCCTCTTCAAGCCCGGTTTCTCATCCTACCTCAAAATGATTACCCGAAAGTGGATTTCTTAAGTGCTTTTGGAAAGGGAAAAGTTATCTGATTACTTCAGATTCCTCACCTATAAAGTGGTTATAACACCACCACCAATAATAATAGCAGTAATAATTAATAGATGAATAAGCTGATCTATTGCGTATGATTTATATGGAGGAAGATACAATAAGTTCTAGAAAGACAAAGAAAAATCATGACAAGCATATTACGTTAACGAAAAAGAAATCCATAGATATTAATGAAAACTGGGGTATGTGGCAAGTATCGAAGCCTAATGAATTTACTAACAAATGGCATTCTGTACTATCCATGCAATATTATGAAAGTGAATTTTGCCCACTCTATTTTAGTGAATACTATTAACCAGAAGACACGATGGAGGTGATAGAGGTGAATGAATTCCTAGCCAATGCATACAGACAGAGAAGGTATGTCAGTAAAAAATGCATAACAAGCAACAGAATGCAATAAATGTGCATGTATAGGTAGCCACAACACATATAGACAAGTATTTCAATGAAAACCGGTACGAAGCAGACAGCAAAATAATAAGTGTAAAAGAGTTTCATTATTGTGCTCCTTCATATTTTTACCCAGCAAGTAAGAGGTATTAAGCCTAGGAGAAATATATATTTCAATGAATATAGCTTATATAATAAGCAGAAAGGAAGCTTAAAATGTATCAGGAAGGTTTTTGGATTTATCCTAGAACTTAGATTAGAATCATCTTCAGCATCCAAGAAGATGGCATCCCAAAACCTCAAAAAACCATCATGCCTAGAATCCAATTAAAAAAGATTTTCAAATGTAAGAAAATCCACAGGACTCCACAATATGGTTTTCGATAAACGTGGATGTTTGTTTGTTTTGTTTCTTTGGCCGCGCCGCGTGGCCCTGGCCGTGAAAGCACCGAGTCCTAAGCACTGGACCGCCAGGGAATTCCCTAAGTGGGGGGAATTAGAGATGTGGGGCTTGACTTTTTCTTCTTCTTCTTCGGTAGCTAAGCTCTACAAGCGAACGATGGCTGTTGATCAATGTGCTCTCTGTGTTAGGAAGGAAATAACTGTAAAAATGAAAAGCAGCCTTGCCTTAGAACCTACATATCACACCAAGGAAAATAGTCCTTCTGATTCAATTTAGAAGATATCACTTAAAATGTTGAATTGGTGAAATGTCTACCTAGTTTAAAAATTAGAAAGAATAAAACACTGAAAAGCAGCCCCCTAGATAACCACTGTGGTTGCTTGTTTATAGGAGGCATCATTTCTAAAACGTATTTCTAAAATGTTTATATTCAAAACTGTCAAGTGGCCAACTGTATTCAGAGAGGCAATAAAAGAAAGAAAACGGAGTATGACTTTTCTGATAAGCTGCCTTTCCTGGTGATCCCCTGTTCTGGCCTTACTTTCCTTCTTAGTCTGTTAATGTAAGGGTTTGCTACCATCAACTTGGTTTTGCCCTGCTCTGAGCAGGTTTCCCTCTGTGCTGTTTCTGCTTTAATTGAAAATCTTTGGTTCCCATCAGCATTCCATTGCAAACTCCGTTTTTCTTGAGAGCTCCTCTATGCTTTCCCTCTTCATTCTTACATTTTCTCCCATCTCTTGGTGCCTGTTGGCCTGTGCTAATGAAAACCATCCTAAACTTCCTTACGCTCGACTCTGTGCCTCCCTGTAGAGCCCAGTACTCTCCATCCTCTCTCCCTATTCTCTCTTTTCAACTAGTCGAAATCCTAGTGGAGGGAGACCATTAGAGATGAAACATCTTGGTATATATTGCTAGTTTTCTATGTCCCCTGGCTTTTCTATGTTTCTGTTGAAACACTCTTGAGAAGTGTCTGATTTCGTTTTCTACATGGGTACCCTTTAAGGCTCAATACTGGAAAAGAAGGGGATCAGAGTGATCAACCCAACGTGGTATCCTAACGTAACAGTTAAGGAAAGCAACAGGCTTTGTGAGACAGCCAGTGATTTGTCCAAAGTCACACAGATAGTAAACGTCAAAGTCAAAAGTGAAATTAGGTCTCCAGACGTGTAGTTCAATACTTTCCCTCATTATTCCATGCTATTTTGAATCTCCTACTCAATTTAGGGGCAAAAGAATCGAACGCAAAACTTTCCAAAGTTTCTTTTCTTACCTGACATGGTCAGAGAAGAGGAAGCATCCACTGCAGGTACCAGGGATGAGGAGACAACACTAGAGGATGTCCGAGTGGCTGCAGCTGAACGGCGCACGTGTCCAGTACAGAGGTCACTGGTTACTGGTCCAAACAGCTCCACGGAAACCCCAAGACTCTACCAAGTGGTAGTAGGTTTGGTAGGAGAGTGATGTCACAAAGCAGGCAGTTGAAAGGTATGAGAGAGCCAATAGGGAGGTCCGATCCCCAACAGGAAGGCGGGCTTGGGTGAAGAGAGTGTAGGAGAGCTAAAACAACACCTGAGTTTCTGAGCTTTGGGGAGGAGGAAATCCTAGAAGACAGATTTACCTCCCCCAGGCTCTTCCATTAGGGAAATCATTGCCACATTTCTTACAGACGTTCATTAATACACTGAACTAAGAGTTACTTATATTCTACAGAGTATTCTATTTTATGTATCATATACTTAGAGCTATATAGATCTTCTTTAATTAATAATCCTTAGGAAGGAAAGAGCCATCTAGTTTGAACTATTACAGTTGTTCTGAAATCATATGTGTCTAATGAGTGAACTGATAGCAGCTTTTAAGGAGCCAAAGTAGGGATTAAGAAGCTCTCTTTGTAACTTGGTTCAAGAGTAGGGTGAAGTTTCTTGAGTGTACCTTGTGGAGAATGTTGTGGTCCAAGGCTCTTCTCTTTTACTTTCTTCTCCTTGACTCCTACCTTCCTTGGGCTGGGCTAGGCTGGGGGCCAGGTTGGACTTGCGACTTAACATTTCTCTTCCGCTTTCTCTTTTTTTTTTCTCTTCCATTATGGGCATTGCTTCGAGGACAAGCCTTGATCTTGCATTGGACGTTACTTCCTGTCAACTTCCAGCAGCAGGAGTCTTCTTTTCAGTGCTTGATGCTTCACGAAATAGACTCTGCCCGTTGGCAGCAAATACCAGAGAGCTAGGAGACAGAGCTGGTTGCAGACCTTTCCTCTTCCAGCCTTTGGTTGCAATTGTTTGGCCCATAATTTGCTAGCTCTAGTTCCTTGGGCCACACAGGTATCCTGCCATCTCCAGCTCTTGTTATATGTGAGAGACATTCTGAACACTGTCCCTTTTTCTTTGCACAGAAGTATATACAGTGTGGCAGTTACTGTAATCTCCTCCGCCTTGCAAACAGCCACTCTAGAATCTTGGACCTCTAGGACTCTCTGTCTTGCATGCTTGGGGGCAAGGCCAAGCAAAATGAAGAGGAGAATAATTAGAGAAAGAGGAGGACGTTGGTGGAGAATTGGGAGCAGGTAAGGTGAAAGGGCACAGGAGAAAAGAGATGCATGTAGACTTTTTGGTTTCTGTGGGAAACAGGTTGACACACTTGGGCCTCATTTGGTATTAACAGAACAGAGAGTTAAAGATCTAAGTAGCTAGATAGTGTGCAGCAACTGCCATGAAGTCTGTACACTGAAGAGAAGAGTCTCACATCTAGTTTTCATTTTGTTTTATGTCATAGTACCTTATTTATAGCATTCACTGGTGTGTTTGTAGAATACAGATGTTTTCAAATGCTCTGGTTTTGTCTACATGGTTATCTCCTTGTCCTGTTTGTAAGGAATCCAACATTGTAAGACATATTGCATGTTTTTCTCTTGACGATTGTTGACCTTGAAGCGTCATGAACTAACTTGAGCTGTTGGATTCTGTGGAGAAACGTTCAAAAGGGTCTGTGAAAAAGGCACTGTGGTGAGTCGCATTATGCACCCGAGCGTAAGGAGCAAGATATCTGCCACCAGCCCAGCTTGGCCTGGATTGCCTCTGTTTTAGTTCCCCTGGTTAGTGCTTTTCTCCCTAACCACTCTTGTGACTGTGATAATGTGAGTAAGGGCGGAGTTGCTAATGATCTATGTGTGAGGTAAGCTGGTTTGAGGGAGGCAATCTATGGACCTAGTCATTTTCCTTGGTGGTAAGCTTTCAGGGGTGCAGAGATGGATCTTCCTGGGGCCTTTTCTGGTCCCAGGAAGATATCGCATAGATGGGACCTCCCAAGACACACATTGAATCTTTAGGCCTGTTTTTCCTATTATGAGGTACGAGTTTCTTCACTGATGGGGATGATGCTTATCTGAGAAGAAATTGTGAAAGGTGGTGTAGTGTAGAGGTGTGGCTTAAGCTTTTAAGTTTTCCTCCAGGTTTTTCCCCTAAGCTTCCTACTTCGGACGGCCTACTTACATGATACTAGTAGGTGATGTCCGGCTAACAACTTCCTAAATATACCTGCAAGCCAGATCAGTGTCTCTTTTCTCTGTATTCCCATGGAAATCAAGAGTCCCGCCGAATTTTCCATCGAAACAGTTGATTTGTGTTGTCTCTAGGAATTCTAAAGGGCGTACCGTTGCTTCCTAACCGGTGTCATTTGGGAGATCCGCCTCTGTACGTTCAAATGATTAATTTTGAGACTTTGCTCATGTGTGCAGTAAACCCTTGAATTCCCTAAGACCTTCCTTTCCTCCATCTCCTACCCCATTAAGCCCGCTTCAGTTCATCTCCTGAATTTCTTTGGAATCTGTCAGCCAGCTCTTCCTCAACTTCCTAATACTGAACTTGCCTGTCTGTTGCGATTAGGTCCTAACTAGTGTCCATATATCTTGTTTCCTTCCAATCCACTCTTCACACAAGAAACCTTCAAAGCAAGTTGGAACGTTGCTCATAAACATCGCTCACAAGCATTGTTTTGAGAATAGAAAACACACTGTTGGCCTTTAAGACTCTGCGTGGTCTAGAATCCTCTCTGCTTCTCTAGCCCCATCTTGTGCCACTTTTGCCCTCACTTTCTATGCTTCAGATACACTGAATTAACCTTAGTTCTCACTCATCTGACAGAAGTCAGTTCAGATACTATTTTTCACTGTGATTCCTAGCATTAAGGAATTTGATTATCAGGTTTTGTATGAGGACTATTTCATCAGGGGTACAGAAGTTCTGGCCATCTCTGGTTTTGGATATCCCTTATTTGTTGAGACCTTTGCGTTGTTTGGTTGCCTTTTGTCTGTTTTCCAGATGGGAAAACAGGAACAAGGGAAGTATAGGTTATTACTAGGTGGGGTTGAACAAGTGGAGCAGCAAACTGCAAAGCAGAAAGAAGAGGGACGTACTATAGAGGGATATGACTTCCATTCTCAAGGCGCCTGCATCCTGTGCAGGGAGACAGCCTAACATAAAATGTGCCTAACAACAAATATATTGACTTCTTACTAAAAATCTCCAGTTCATAGAACCGAGGGGTTTGTACCTTCTCCTTTAAAAGTGATAGTCCTGGGACTTCCCCGGTGGTCCCGTGGTGAAGACTCTGCGCTTCCAATGCAGCAGGCGTGGGTTCAATCCCTGGTTGGGGAGCTAAGATCCCACATGCTGCGCAGCCAAAGAAATTTTTTTCGAACGTTATACTCCTGTATTGTTGGCTTTAGTGGTTTAGATTTTGTTGTACTGTTAAGAAGATTTCAGTTTATTTACCGGGAACAAACAACACATAATGTAAAAATAGTTTCCCAGAAACGATTTCCATCATTCTCTTCCTCCCTTTCTCCCGCAGACTGGTGTTTCACCTTGACAAGTTCTCTGTCATTCCATAGGAAAGCTGTCTGGCTTGGAGGTTGCAATCCCAGGGAATTTTTCATCAGCGGGGAAGTCTCCATCACTACAGAGGAATCAAGGGAGAAGTCAGTCCCTGGTAAGTGAGATGCTCCCCCTAAACACCAACACAGCAGTCGTGTACCTTTCAAGGGGTTCAGGGGCAAGATGGGCAAGGCATTTCTACTAACTCTTCTTAAGGATCACGGACAGTGCCCTATGCTACGAGGTAAGCGGTGACTGCTGTAGTTCTTACTGGTGATCCTTTCCTGTCACTGATTCTCGGCTTTCTTTGTATTTCATAGGACTGTTGTCAGTCCAATACAAAATGAGTCTTATTTTTAAAAACCTGAAATGTTTTACAGAGCCTAGCATTCTCATATAGGGTCCTTTCCATTCTCCCCACTTTCCCGAGAGGCCAAGAACACTTCACACCATGAACTAGGAGAGGGGGTAGAGCCCTTTCTGATGAAATACATCAACAAAGACAGAGCCTTAGCCTGCTTGCTCTCTGGACAGGATCTCGGACCACAAGGTCTTCAATCCTGGTATAAATGAAGGAAGTGAGGACAGTTCAACTGGCACTCTCATAACAAGAGTTCGGAAACACCTTCCGAAGAGACTATAGCAGTAGATGAGGGAAGGGAGTGCTACAGTGTGGCAGTACAGGGGGAACGATCGGCTACAGCAGTGAAAAGTGTGGTACCGATTGGTGTGCTCTCGGGGTTCTTGTACATGTAGCATAGATGACCTCTACGGTGGCCCTCCCACCTTCCCACCTGCATTAGGTGTTCTTTTTTTTTGTAATTTATGTTTATGTATTTATTTACTGTTTGAACTTATTTATTCTACGTATTTATGTTTTTGGCTGCACTGGGTCTCTCATTGCTGTGCACGGGCTTTCTCTAGTTGGCGGCTAGCGGGGGCTACTCTCGGTTGCGGTGTGCGGGCATCTCATCGCGGTGGCTTCTCTTGTTGCGGAGCATGGGCTGTAGGCACGTGGGCTTCGGTAGTTGAGGCTCACGGGCTCTAGAATGCAGGCTCCGTCGTCGTGGCACATGCGCTTAGTTGCTGCACGGCATGTGGGATCTTCGCAGACCAGGGCTCGAACCCGTGTCCCCTGCATTGGCAGGCGCCACCAGGGAAGCCCTAGGTGTTCTCATATAGAGTCTAAAAACAGAGAGCACTGAGAGAAGGTAGTGGTTATTAAAGGCTCAGGATCTAAATTCTACCTGTCTCTACACCCCTTCCCAGCTGTCGATTTGACCCCATTTTTGAATGCTGACCTCATTGTTCAACTTTTCTCTGCCGTCTGTATACTCACCTTGAAAACTTGTTTCTGTGATGCGTTGAGCAGACACAGGGTGGCAGACTGCAGAGGTGGAAGCTGGTGGTCGGATATTTGTGGGCTGAATCTCCTTCAGTCCCATTCCCATTTCTGGTTGCCCAGAGGCCCTACTTCCTGTGTGTGACGCCGAGCCGTAGGATTGCGGGCAGGAGCCAAGTTCTCCATACAGTAAAGACCCCAGTGTGCCTTGGTTACAGTAATATACCTGGCTTCCTTCCTGGCAGGGAAGTGACAGGCGGCTATGCCCCTGCTTTGTTCGTGGGCCTCCTGATCCAGCAGTTCCCTTGGCTCTGCCCCTGTCGTCAGCTGCCCCTAGGATAACTCTGAGCCCTAGCCACTTCTCTGGTAGATTTCCCTATTCCCCCACTACAGTCACACCTGAATAAGGCAACTCAGACCTTTCAGAGATGTGTCCTGAACCTCTTGTTTTCTGAAATACCTATCTGGTGGTTGTGAGACTTAAGGCCAGCGTCCCCGAGAGACTTTTTCTATTTCTCCTAGTAAACCTAGACTCATCTTCTGTCACCTTCAACTCTACTCCAATTGTGTTCTTTCAACCCAGACCTCTGACCCTGCTTTTTACTTCTGCCATTTCATCCTCGCTCCTGCTTCCTTTCCTAAATCCATACGTCTCTTTTGGCCTTCCTAGCCCTGGGCCAAGTTCCTTTCTCTTTGCTCAGTTTTTACCCCTTTCCTTCATTCTCCCATCCAACTTTCAGTCCTTCCTTTCTCACGCCCCAGTTAGCAGCATCTGAAAATTCGAAAGGTTTGTTACTCGTCTATTAATTGTATTCCATTTACTTATTCAGTTCTATACCTGTCTTACCTGTGTATGGAAGAACAGCTGGTAGCCAAGGTGGCACCAAGAATCCTAGCAGCTCTCACTTGACGTATCCGTAGTAGTCGGCAATTTCCATTTCGTTTTCCCTCTCGGTGAAAAATTGCAGCTTGCCCGAAGAGGTGTATCTGGCAGCATTCTCCCGTTGTTGTTGAGCCCGCCTCTTCATGGCCTCTCGCTCTGGCCTCTGCTCTTGTTCGATGGGCTTTGACATGACTGGCTCAGGCACGTTGGGTTCCCTCCATGGAACTCGTTGCTTGCTGAAGTCTTGGAGTAGAAAGTGGGTTTGGAGCTTGGGTGGGGACTGGCGCTTATTCACAGCAGGGGGAACAGGCTCCCGCTGGAGAGGAGCGCCAGATGAAGTTTTGGAGGGTGCAGGCCTAGGAGCAGCAGACTGAGGGACACGAGGCTGGGTATGGTTGGGCCAAGCCGGTTGGGTTGGGTTGGTCACAGTTGGCTGAGCTGGTTTGGCGGGGCCTGGCAAAGAGGCAGGAGCTGGCTGGGATGAATTGGCTGCAGCAGGTTGAGCTGAGTCAGTAGAACCAGGCTGGGCACGGTAAGCCCCAGCAGGCCGATGTGAGGCCAGAGACTGTGGCCTCCGAGGAGCGGGTCGAGCTTGAGGCTTGTCCCAGGCAGAAAAAGGCAGAGGTATCAACTTGACCTTCCCAGGAGGAGGCCGCTCATACTGGGCTGGAGACGGACACTCTGTTTCAGCACTGCTGTCTGGTTTCTGGGCTTGGACTTGCGTTTTCTCAGGACCCTTCCCCTCACGTGGGGTATGCCGCCATGGCTGGATAGCTGGGGGTGGCTGGGGGTCTTTGGGGTTGCTTGACTTTCCCAAGAGCCGACAGGAAGAGCGCCCAGTTTTCGTCTCATTCTTCTTCCCCAGCGCATGAAGAACCTTCACAGACTCCAGCATGCGCACGCCAAGGGAGGTTCGAGGCTTTTGAAAGCTCTGTTGGAGAAGCTCAGTTTGGTGTTCCTTTCGCTTCGTGTGGGGGATTGCTGGCTTCTCTTCTGCCTTGACTTTGTTCCCTGACTGCTTGTTCTCCTCAGCCTTGTTTCTCCCTCTGGTCCTTTTGGTCTTTTCCTGCCCGTGGCTCTTAGTTTTGCTGATCTTTCTGGATGCAGCTTTCTGAGGTTTGCCTTGAGAGTGCTTGGCCGTGTTCACAGGAGCCCTGTCACTGACTGCAGCGTGGCATATAACCACTTCTCCCCCTAACAGGCACTCTGGATTCTTTGGCTGGATTTTGGCCTTGGGAGCGCCACTGATAGGCTCAGAGGCTTTCTGTTTGTTCTTCCTGGGTTGATCAGAGGGAACCTTTATGACACTTGGCTTTTCCTGCACCTGATTCACCTTAATGGCTCTGGTGTCTTTAGCTTTGATCACGTTGGGACCTTGGGATTGATCAAGATCTTTCAAAGGATTAAAGAGCTGGGGAAGGTGAATATCCTCCGCCAGTGTAGTAATGTCTGCAAGACCACTGCTAGGTTCAATCCCATTTTCAAGTGTCCCTAGGTCCTGACGACTCCGGCTGTTCTCTCCCAGATCAGCATTTTCAGAACCAGGCTGCTCCTCTTGGCTGAGGGGATCGGTGCAGGCCAGCGGCTGGTGAATATCAGGGATTCCTAAAGGGAGTAGTGGAGGATCTTGGTTCTCTGTTGGGATCTGGTAGGCATCCAGAGGCTTTGAAAGCTTGGTTTTGATATCATCCACGTGCTTACTCTCTATTTGTCCCTGGCTTGGAGCTGGAGGCAGGGCCAGGAGACGCCTGGCACTCTGGACTGGAGCTGTCACTGAAATGTCCCCAAGTTCAGATGGTGGGTTACTCTCAAGTATGTGGCTGTTTCTGCTACTGCAGGACTTGGGGAGTTCTTGACTTTGTGTCACACAAAACGTCTGGCTTGGAGGTTGCAATCCCAGGGAATTTTTCATCACCAGGGGGGAGGTCTCCATCCCTACAAAGGGATCAAGGGAGAAGTCAGTCCCTGGTAAGTGAGATGCTCCCCCTAAACACCAACACAGCAGTCGTGTACCTTTCAAGGGGTTCAGGGGCAAGATGGGCAAGGCATTTCTACTAACTCTTCTTAAGGATCACGGACAGTGCCCTATGCTACGAGGTAAGCGGTGACTGTTGTAATTCTTACTGGTGAGCCTTTCCTGTCGCTGATTCTCGGCTCGCTTTGTATTTCATAGGACTGTTATAAGTCCAATACAAAATGAGTCTTATTTTTAAAAACCTGAAATGTTTTACAAAGCCTAGCATTCTCATATAGGGTCCTTTCCATTCTCCCCACTTTCCCGAGAGGCCAAGAACACGTCACACCATGAACTAGGAGAGGGGGTAGAGCCCTTGCTGATGAAACACATCAACAAAGACAGAGTCTTAGCCTGCTTGCTCTCTGGACAGGATCTCGGACCACAAGGTCTTCAATCCTGGTATAAATGAAGGAAGTGAGGACAGTTCAACTGGCACTCACATAACAAGAGTTCTGAAACACCTTCCGAAGAGACTATAGCAGTAGATGAGGGAAGGGAGTGCTACAGTGTGGCAGTACAGGGGGAACGATCGGCTACAGCAGTGAAAAGTGTGGTACCGATTGGTGTGCTCTCGGCGTTCTTGTACATGTAGCATAGATGACCTCTACAGTGGCCCTCCCACCTTCCCACCTGCATTAGGTGTTCTTTTTTTTGTAATTTATGTTTATATATTTATTTACTGTTTGAACTTATTTATTCTACGTATTTATTTTTTTGGCTGCACTGGGTCTCTCATTGCTGTGCACGGGCTTTCTCTAGTTGGCGGCTAGCGGGGGCTACTCTCGGTTGCGGTGTGCGGGCTTCTCATCGCGGTGGCTTCTCTTGTTGCGGAGCATGGGCTGTAGGCACGTGGGCTTCGGTAGTTGAGGCTCACGGGCTCTAGAATGCAGGCTCCGTCGTTGTGGCACATGCGCTTAGTTGCTGCACGGCATGTGGGATCTTCGCAGACCAGGGCTCGAACCCGTGTCCCCCGCATTGCATTGGCAGGCGGATTCTTAACCACGGCGCCACCAGGGAAGCCCTAGGTGTTCTCATATAGAGTCTAAAAACAGAGGGCACTGAGCGAAGGTAGTGGTTATTAAAGGCTCAGGATCTAAATTCTACCTGCCTCTACACCCCTTCCCAGCTGTCGATTTGACCCCATTTTTGAATGCCGACCTCATTCTTCAACTTTCTCTGGCGTTTGTTATACTCACCTTGAAAACTTGTTTCTGTGATGCGTTGAGCAGACACAGGGTGGCAGACTGCAGAGGTGGAAGCTGGTGGTCGGATATTTGTGGGCTGAATCTCCTTCAGTCCCATTCCCATTTCTGGTTGCCCAGAGGCCCGACTTCCTGTGTATGACGCCGAGCCGTAGGATTGCGGGCAGGAGCCAAGTTCTCCATACAGTAAAGACCCCAGTGTGCCTTGGTTACAGTAATATACCTGGCTTCCTTCCTGGCAGGGAAGTGACAGGCGGCTCTGCCCCTGATTTGGAATCTGAGATGGTGTTCCCTGAGCAAGGCTGGCAGAAAGCGATGGATGTAGAGGGACCATGTTCTTGGCGTCTGAAGTTTTATCATCCTGGGCTGCCAGAAACATGGAGGAGGCAGCTGTGTGGCGGTCAGTGAGTGCCAGAGTAAAGTCTCCGAGTGAAGAAGAATTCTTTTCAGTGCTTGCTGTGATGTCCCACTCAAGAACACCTGGATAGGAAGCAGCTGAAGTGGAGATCTGGCTGTGGTCAGTAACTCCAGATAACATAGTCGTGCTAGAATGTTGGTAAAGGTAGGCACTACCCATGAGTGTCTGGAAAGGGGTACCAGTAGCCGATGCCGAACTGACGGCAGGGGCAGAGACTCTGGAGAAGTTGCAGACACTTCGTGTTAGGGAAGTTGCATTGCTCACCACAGGAGGAGAATGCTGCAGAGAATTTAGAGTTCCAAGTAGAGATGGATGTTGGAAATTTTCTGTAAGAACAAGAGGGTCATGAAAAACTCAGGGAGGTTGAGAAATTCTCACTACGTTTGAGGAACGGCATCATCTGAAGGTTCTTGCTATCAGGACACCTCTACTATCACTACTTCCTGAGAAACCCAAAATCAGACAGTTAATGATGGCTGTAAGGACTGAGCAGTTTTCCACTCTTCTCTATTCACTGCCTGTGCTCCCATCTTGGGCACAGACGGGCAGAAGAGCCAAGTGGTGTGGTTCAGAGATTGTTCTCTAGGCTGGAAGCAACCTTCTCCCTGCCCTGTCTTTCCCTTCAGCCTGCACTCGTATTGACTTCTATGCTATTTCCTAGACTGGAAGCATTTTAGAACTAGGAGGCCCTTAGAGAACTTCGATGTTCTCAGTCTCATTTCGTGAGTAAGGAAACTGAGGCTCAGAGAGGTCGGGTTGACTTGTTCAAGTTCTCTCATTATGTTAGTATCATTACCAGGTTTCAGAACCTAAGTATCCTGACTTCCTTGCCAGGACTCCACTCTGAGCATGATACTGCCAGAAAGCAGGAGAAATAGAACTTATAATATAGGCATTTTTTTTGTCCATTAGAAAACAGTACGGCTGTTACCATTGTCGTCTTCAGTGTCTCCCTTTGCTTGTGCAGTTCCCACGCTATTACCTAGAGGTGACGTACAGCTCAGTCCAACTGGTGAATTGAAAGAGTCATTTTTGCCCTCTTCAAGCCTGGTTTCTCATCCTACCTCAAAATGATTACCCGAAAGTGGATTTCTTAAGTGCTTTTGGAAAGGGAAGAGTTATCTGATTACTTCAGATTACTCATCTGTAAAGTGGTTATAACACCACCACCAATAATAATAGCAGTAATAATTAATAGATGAATAAGCTGATCTATTGCGTATGATTTATATGGAGGAAGATACAATAAGTTCTAGAAAGACAAAGAAAAATCATGACAAGCATATTACGTTAACGAAAAAGAAATCCATAGATATTAATGAAAACTGGGGTATGTGGCAAGTATCGAAGCCTAATGAATTTACTAACAAATGGCATTCTGTACTATCCATGCAATATTATGAAAGTGAATTTTGCCCACTCTATTTTAGTGAATACTATTAACCAGAAAACACGATGGAGGTGATAGAGGTGAATGAATTCCTAGCCAATGCATACAGACAGAGAAGGTATGTCAGTAAAAAATGCATAACAAGCAACAGAATGCAATAAATGTGCATGTATAGGTAGCCACAACACATATAGACAAGTATTTCAATGAAAACCGGTACGAAGCAGACAGCAAAATAATAAGTGTAAAAGAGTTTCATTATTGTGCTCCTTCATATTTTTACCCAGCAAGTAAGAGGTATTAAGCCTAGGAGAAATATATATTTCAATGAATATAGCTTATATAATAAGCAGAAAGGAAGCTTAAAATGTATCAGGAAGGTTTTTGGATTTATCCTAGAACTTAGATTAGAATCATCTTCAGCATCCAAGAAGATGGCATCCCAAAACCTCAAAAAACCATCATGCCTAGAATCCAATTAAAAAAGATTTTCAAATGTAAGAAAATCCACAGGACTCCACAATATGGTTTTCGATAAACGTGGATGTTTGTTTGTTTTGTTTCTTTGGCCGCGCCGCGTGGCCCTGGCCGTGAAAGCACCGAGTCCTAAGCACTGGACCGCCAGGGAATTCCCTAAGTGGGGGGAATTAGAGATGTGGGGCTTGACTTTTTCTTCTTCTTCTTCGGTAGCTAAGCTCTACAAGCGAACGATGGCTGTTGATCAATGTGCTCTCTGTGTTAGGAAGGAAATAACTGTAAAAATGAAAAGCAGCCTTGCCTTAGAACCTACATATCACACCAAGGAAAATAGTCCTTCTGATTCAATTTAGAAGATATCACTTAAAATGTTGAATTGGTGAAATGTCTACCTAGTTTAAAAATTAGAAAGAATAAAACACTGAAAAGCAGCCCCCTAGATAACCACTGTGGTTGCTTGTTTATAGGAGGCATCATTTCTAAAACGTATTTCTAAAATGTTTATATTCAAAACTGTCAAGTGGCCAACTGTATTCAGAGAGGCAATAAAAGAAAGAAAACGGAGTATGACTTTTCTGATAAGCTGCCTTTCCTGGTGATCCCCTGTTCTGGCCTTACTTTCCTTCTTAGTCTGTTAATGTAAGGGTTTGCTACCATCAACTTGGTTTTGCCCTGCTCTGAGCAGGTTTCCCTCTGTGCTGTTTCTGCTTTAATTGAAAATCTTTGGTTCCCATCAGCATTCCATTGCAAACTCCGTTTTTCTTGAGAGCTCCTCTATGCTTTCCCTCTTCATTCTTACATTTTCTCCCATCTCTTGGTGCCTGTTGGCCTGTGCTAATGAAAACCATCCTAAACTTCCTTACGCTCGACTCTGTGCCTCCCTGTAGAGCCCAGTACTCTCCATCCTCTCTCCCTATTCTCTCTTTTCAACTAGTCGAAATCCTAGTGGAGGGAGACCATTAGAGATGAAACATCTTGGTATATATTGCTAGTTTTCTATGTCCCCTGGCTTTTCTATGTTTCTGTTGAAACACTCTTGAGAAGTGTCTGATTTCGTTTTCTACATGGGTACCCTTTAAGGCTCAATACTGGAAAAGAAGGGGATCAGAGTGATCAACCCAACGTGGTATCCTAACGTAACAGTTAAGGAAAGCAACAGGCTTTGTGAGACAGCCAGTGATTTGTCCAAAGTCACACAGATAGTAAACGTCAAAGTCAAAAGTGAAATTAGGTCTCCAGACGTGTAGTTCAATACTTTCCCTCATTATTCCATGCTATTTTGAATCTCCTACTCAATTTAGGGGCAAAAGAATCGAACGCAAAACTTTCCAAAGTTTCTTTTCTTACCTGACATGGTCAGAGAAGAGGAAGCATCCACTGCAGGTACCAGGGATGAGGAGACAACACTAGAGGATGTCCGAGTGGCTGCAGCTGAACGGCGCACGTGTCCAGTACAGAGGTCACTGGTTACTGGTCCAAACAGCTCCACGGAAACCCCAAGACTCTACCAAGTGGTAGTAGGTTTGGTAGGAGAGTGATGTCACAAAGCAGGCAGTTGAAAGGTATGAGAGAGCCAATAGGGAGGTCCGATCCCCAACAGGAAGGCGGGCTTGGGTGAAGAGAGTGTAGGAGAGCTAAAACAACACCTGAGTTTCTGAGCTTTGGGGAGGAGGAAATCCTAGAAGACAGATTTACCTCCCCCAGGCTCTTCCATTAGGGAAATCATTGCCACATTTCTTACAGACGTTCATTAATACACTGAACTAAGAGTTACTTATATTCTACAGAGTATTCTATTTTATGTATCATATACTTAGAGCTATATAGATCTTCTTTAATTAATAATCCTTAGGAAGGAAAGAGCCATCTAGTTTGAACTATTACAGTTGTTCTGAAATCATATGTGTCTAATGAGTGAACTGATAGCAGCTTTTAAGGAGCCAAAGTAGGGATTAAGAAGCTCTCTTTGTAACTTGGTTCAAGAGTAGGGTGAAGTTTCTTGAGTGTACCTTGTGGAGAATGTTGTGGTCCAAGGCTCTTCTCTTTTAGTTTCTTCTCCTTGACTCCTACCTTCCTTGGGCTGGGCTAGGCTGGGGGCCAGGTTGGACTTGCGACTTAACATTTCTCTTCCGCTTTCTCTTTTTTTTTTCTCTTCCATTATGGGCATTGCTTCGAGGACAAGCCTTGATCTTGCATTGGACGTTACTTCCTGTCAACTTCCAGCAGCAGGAGTCTTCTTTTCAGTGCTTGATGCTTCACGAAATAGACTCTGCCCGTTGGCAGCAAATACCAGAGAGCTAGGAGACAGAGCTGGTTGCAGACCTTTCCTCTTCCAGCCTTTGGTTGCAATTGTTTGGCCCATAATTTGCTAGCTCTAGTTCCTTGGGCCACACAGGTATCCTGCCATCTCCAGCTCTTGTTATATGTGAGAGACATTCTGAACACTGTCCCTTTTTCTTTGCACAGAAGTATATACAGTGTGGCAGTTACTGTAATCTCCTCCGCCTTGCAAACAGCCACTCTAGAATCTTGGACCTCTAGGACTCTCTGTCTTGCATGCTTGGGGGCAAGGCCAAGCAAAATGAAGAGGAGAATAATTAGAGAAAGAGGAGGACGTTGGTGGAGAATTGGGAGCAGGTAAGGTGAAAGGGCACAGGAGAAAAGAGATGCATGTAGACTTTTTGGTTTCTGTGGGAAACAGGTTGACACACTTGGGCCTCATTTGGTATTAACAGAACAGAGAGTTAAAGATCTAAGTAGCTAGATAGTGTGCAGCAACTGCCATGAAGTCTGTACACTGAAGAGAAGAGTCTCACATCTAGTTTTCATTTTGTTTTATGTCATAGTACCTTATTTATAGCATTCACTGGTGTGTTTGTAGAATACAGATGTTTTCAAATGCTCTGGTTTTGTCTACATGGTTATCTCCTTGTCCTGTTTGTAAGGAATCCAACATTGTAAGACATATTGCATGTTTTTCTCTTGACGATTGTTGACCTTGAAGCGTCATGAACTAACTTGAGCTGTTGGATTCTGTGGAGAAACGTTCAAAAGGGTCTGTGAAAAAGGCACTGTGGTGAGTCGCATTATGCACCCGAGCGTAAGGAGCAAGATATCTGCCACCAGCCCAGCTTGGCCTGGATTGCCTCTGTTTTAGTTCCCCTGGTTAGTGCTTTTCTCCCTAACCACTCTTGTGACTGTGATAATGTGAGTAAGGGCGGAGTTGCTAATGATCTATGTGTGAGGTAAGCTGGTTTGAGGGAGGCAATCTATGGACCTAGTCATTTTCCTTGGTGGTAAGCTTTCAGGGGTGCAGAGATGGATCTTCCTGGGGCCTTTTCTGGTCCCAGGAAGATATCGCATAGATGGGACCTCCCAAGACACACATTGAATCTTTAGGCCTGTTTTTCCTATTATGAGGTACGAGTTTCTTCACTGATGGGGATGATGCTTATCTGAGAAGAAATTGTGAAAGGTGGTGTAGTGTAGAGGTGTGGCTTAAGCTTTTAAGTTTTCCTCCAGGTTTTTCCCCTAAGCTTCCTACTTCGGACGGCCTACTTACATGATACTAGTAGGTGATGTCCGGCTAACAACTTCCTAAATATACCTGCAAGCCAGATCAGTGTCTCTTTTCTCTGTATTCCCATGGAAATCAAGAGTCCCGCCGAATTTTCCATCGAAACAGTTGATTTGTGTTGTCTCTAGGAATTCTAAAGGGCGTACCGTTGCTTCCTAACCGGTGTCATTTGGGAGATCCGCCTCTGTACGTTCAAATGATTAATTTTGAGACTTTGCTCATGTGTGCAGTAAACCCTTGAATTCCCTAAGACCTTCCTTTCCTCCATCTCCTACCCCATTAAGCCCGCTTCAGTTCATCTCCTGAATTTCTTTGGAATCTGTCAGCCAGCTCTTCCTCAACTTCCTAATACTGAACTTGCCTGTCTGTTGCGATTAGGTCCTAACTAGTGTCCATATATCTTGTTTCCTTCCAATCCACTCTTCACACAAGAAACCTTCAAAGCAAGTTGGAACGTTGCTCATAAACATCGCTCACAAGCATTGTTTTGAGAATAGAAAACACACTGTTGGCCTTTAAGACTCTGCGTGGTCTAGAATCCTCTCTGCTTCTCTAGCCCCATCTTGTGCCACTTTTGCCCTCACTTTCTATGCTTCAGATACACTGAATTAACCTTAGTTCTCACTCATCTGACAGAAGTCAGTTCAGATACTATTTTTCACTGTGATTCCTAGCATTAAGGAATTTGATTATCAGGTTTTGTATGAGGACTATTTCATCAGGGGTACAGAAGTTCTGGCCATCTCTGGTTTTGGATATCCCTTATTTGTTGAGACCTTTGCGTTGTTTGGTTGCCTTTTGTCTGTTTTCCAGATGGGAAAACAGGAACAAGGGAAGTATAGGTTATTACTAGGTGGGGTTGAACAAGTGGAGCAGCAAACTGCAAAGCAGAAAGAAGAGGGACGTACTATAGAGGGATATGACTTCCATTCTCAAGGCGCCTGCATCCTGTGCAGGGAGACAGCCTAACATAAAATGTGCCTAACAACAAATATATTGACTTCTTACTAAAAATCTCCAGTTCATAGAACCGAGGGGTTTGTACCTTCTCCTTTAAAAGTGATAGTCCTGGGACTTCCCCGGTGGTCCCGTGGTGAAGACTCTGCGCTTCCAATGCAGCAGGCGTGGGTTCAATCCCTGGTTGGGGAGCTAAGATCCCACATGCTGCGCAGCCAAAGAAATTTTTTTCGAACGTTATACTCCTGTATTGTTGGCTTTAGTGGTTTAGATTTTGTTGTACTGTTAAGAAGATTTCAGTTTATTTACCGGGAACAAACAACACATAATGTAAAAATAGTTTCCCAGAAACGATTTCCATCATTCTCTTCCTCCCTTTCTCCCGCAGACTGGTGTTTCACCTTGACAAGTTCTCTGTCATTCCATAGGAAAGCTGTCTGGCTTGGAGGTTGCAATCCCAGGGAATTTTTCATCAGCGGGGAAGTCTCCATCACTACAGAGGAATCAAGGGAGAAGTCAGTCCCTGGTAAGTGAGATGCTCCCCCTAAACACCAACACAGCAGTCGTGTACCTTTCAAGGGGTTCAGGGGCAAGATGGGCAAGGCATTTCTACTAACTCTTCTTAAGGATCACGGACAGTGCCCTATGCTACGAGGTAAGCGGTGACTGCTGTAGTTCTTACTGGTGATCCTTTCCTGTCACTGATTCTCGGCTTTCTTTGTATTTCATAGGACTGTTGTCAGTCCAATACAAAATGAGTCTTATTTTTAAAAACCTGAAATGTTTTACAGAGCCTAGCATTCTCATATAGGGTCCTTTCCATTCTCCCCACTTTCCCGAGAGGCCAAGAACACTTCACACCATGAACTAGGAGAGGGGGTAGAGCCCTTTCTGATGAAATACATCAACAAAGACAGAGCCTTAGCCTGCTTGCTCTCTGGACAGGATCTCGGACCACAAGGTCTTCAATCCTGGTATAAATGAAGGAAGTGAGGACAGTTCAACTGGCACTCTCATAACAAGAGTTCGGAAACACCTTCCGAAGAGACTATAGCAGTAGATGAGGGAAGGGAGTGCTACAGTGTGGCAGTACAGGGGGAACGATCGGCTACAGCAGTGAAAAGTGTGGTACCGATTGGTGTGCTCTCGGGGTTCTTGTACATGTAGCATAGATGACCTCTACGGTGGCCCTCCCACCTTCCCACCTGCATTAGGTGTTCTTTTTTTTTGTAATTTATGTTTATGTATTTATTTACTGTTTGAACTTATTTATTCTACGTATTTATGTTTTTGGCTGCACTGGGTCTCTCATTGCTGTGCACGGGCTTTCTCTAGTTGGCGGCTAGCGGGGGCTACTCTCGGTTGCGGTGTGCGGGCATCTCATCGCGGTGGCTTCTCTTGTTGCGGAGCATGGGCTGTAGGCACGTGGGCTTCGGTAGTTGAGGCTCACGGGCTCTAGAATGCAGGCTCCGTCGTCGTGGCACATGCGCTTAGTTGCTGCACGGCATGTGGGATCTTCGCAGACCAGGGCTCGAACCCGTGTCCCCTGCATTGGCAGGCGCCACCAGGGAAGCCCTAGGTGTTCTCATATAGAGTCTAAAAACAGAGAGCACTGAGAGAAGGTAGTGGTTATTAAAGGCTCAGGATCTAAATTCTACCTGTCTCTACACCCCTTCCCAGCTGTCGATTTGACCCCATTTTTGAATGCTGACCTCATTGTTCAACTTTTCTCTGCCGTCTGTATACTCACCTTGAAAACTTGTTTCTGTGATGCGTTGAGCAGACACAGGGTGGCAGACTGCAGAGGTGGAAGCTGGTGGTCGGATATTTGTGGGCTGAATCTCCTTCAGTCCCATTCCCATTTCTGGTTGCCCAGAGGCCCTACTTCCTGTGTGTGACGCCGAGCCGTAGGATTGCGGGCAGGAGCCAAGTTCTCCATACAGTAAAGACCCCAGTGTGCCTTGGTTACAGTAATATACCTGGCTTCCTTCCTGGCAGGGAAGTGACAGGCGGCTATGCCCCTGCTTTGTTCGTGGGCCTCCTGATCCAGCAGTTCCCTTGGCTCTGCCCCTGTCGTCAGCTGCCCCTAGGATAACTCTGAGCCCTAGCCACTTCTCTGGTAGATTTCCCTATTCCCCCACTACAGTCACACCTGAATAAGGCAACTCAGACCTTTCAGAGATGTGTCCTGAACCTCTTGTTTTCTGAAATACCTATCTGGTGGTTGTGAGACTTAAGGCCAGCGTCCCCGAGAGACTTTTTCTATTTCTCCTAGTAAACCTAGACTCATCTTCTGTCACCTTCAACTCTACTCCAATTGTGTTCTTTCAACCCAGACCTCTGACCCTGCTTTTTACTTCTGCCATTTCATCCTCGCTCCTGCTTCCTTTCCTAAATCCATACGTCTCTTTTGGCCTTCCTAGCCCTGGGCCAAGTTCCTTCCTCTTTGCTCAGTTTTTACCCCTTTCCTTCATTCTCCCATCCAACTTTCAGTCCTTCCTTTCTCACGCCCCAGTTAGCAGCATCTGAAAATTCGAAAGGTTTGTTACTCGTCTATTAATTGTATTCCATTTACTTATTCAGTTCTATACCTGTCTTACCTGTGTATGGAAGAACAGCTGGTAGCCAAGGTGGCACCAAGAATCCTAGCAGCTCTCACTTGACGTATCCGTAGTAGTCGGCAATTTCCATTTCGTTTTCCCTCTCGGTGAAAAATTGCAGCTTGCCCGAAGAGGTGTATCTGGCAGCATTCTCCCGTTGTTGTTGAGCCCGCCTCTTCATGGCCTCTCGCTCTGGCCTCTGCTCTTGTTCGATGGGCTTTGACATGACTGGCTCAGGCACGTTGGGTTCCCTCCATGGAACTCGTTGCTTGCTGAAGTCTTGGAGTAGAAAGTGGGTTTGGAGCTTGGGTGGGGACTGGCGCTTATTCACAGCAGGGGGAACAGGCTCCCGCTGGAGAGGAGCGCCAGATGAAGTTTTGGAGGGTGCAGGCCTAGGAGCAGCAGACTGAGGGACACGAGGCTGGGTATGGTTGGGCCAAGCCGGTTGGGTTGGGTTGGTCACAGTTGGCTGAGCTGGTTTGGCGGGGCCTGGCAAAGAGGCAGGAGCTGGCTGGGATGAATTGGCTGCAGCAGGTTGAGCTGAGTCAGTAGAACCAGGCTGGGCACGGTAAGCCCCAGCAGGCCGATGTGAGGCCAGAGACTGTGGCCTCCGAGGAGCGGGTCGAGCTTGAGGCTTGTCCCAGGCAGAAAAAGGCAGAGGTATCAACTTGACCTTCCCAGGAGGAGGCCGCTCATACTGGGCTGGAGACGGACACTCTGTTTCAGCACTGCTGTCTGGTTTCTGGGCTTGGACTTGCGTTTTCTCAGGACCCTTCCCCTCACGTGGGGTATGCCGCCATGGCTGGATAGCTGGGGGTGGCTGGGGGTCTTTGGGGTTGCTTGACTTTCCCAAGAGCCGACAGGAAGAGCGCCCAGTTTTCGTCTCATTCTTCTTCCCCAGCGCATGAAGAACCTTCACAGACTCCAGCATGCGCACGCCAAGGGAGGTTCGAGGCTTTTGAAAGCTCTGTTGGAGAAGCTCAGTTTGGTGTTCCTTTCGCTTCGTGTGGGGGATTGCTGGCTTCTCTTCTGCCTTGACTTTGTTCCCTGACTGCTTGTTCTCCTCAGCCTTGTTTCTCCCTCTGGTCCTTTTGGTCTTTTCCTGCCCGTGGCTCTTAGTTTTGCTGATCTTTCTGGATGCAGCTTTCTGAGGTTTGCCTTGAGAGTGCTTGGCCGTGTTCACAGGAGCCCTGTCACTGACTGCAGCGTGGCATATAACCACTTCTCCCCCTAACAGGCACTCTGGATTCTTTGGCTGGATTTTGGCCTTGGGAGCGCCACTGATAGGCTCAGAGGCTTTCTGTTTGTTCTTCCTGGGTTGATCAGAGGGAACCTTTATGACACTTGGCTTTTCCTGCACCTGATTCACCTTAATGGCTCTGGTGTCTTTAGCTTTGATCACGTTGGGACCTTGGGATTGATCAAGATCTTTCAAAGGATTAAAGAGCTGGGGAAGGTGAATATCCTCCGCCAGTGTAGTAATGTCTGCAAGACCACTGCTAGGTTCAATCCCATTTTCAAGTGTCCCTAGGTCCTGACGACTCCGGCTGTTCTCTCCCAGATCAGCATTTTCAGAACCAGGCTGCTCCTCTTGGCTGAGGGGATCGGTGCAGGCCAGCGGCTGGTGAATATCAGGGATTCCTAAAGGGAGTAGTGGAGGATCTTGGTTCTCTGTTGGGATCTGGTAGGCATCCAGAGGCTTTGAAAGCTTGGTTTTGATATCATCCACGTGCTTACTCTCTATTTGTCCCTGGCTTGGAGCTGGAGGCAGGGCCAGGAGACGCCTGGCACTCTGGACTGGAGCTGTCACTGAAATGTCCCCAAGTTCAGATGGTGGGTTACTCTCAAGTATGTGGCTGTTTCTGCTACTGCAGGACTTGGGGAGTTCTTGACTTTGTGTCACACAAAACGTCTGGCTTGGAGGTTGCAATCCCAGGGAATTTTTCATCACCAGGGGGGAGGTCTCCATCCCTACAAAGGGATCAAGGGAGAAGTCAGTCCCTGGTAAGTGAGATGCTCCCCCTAAACACCAACACAGCAGTCGTGTACCTTTCAAGGGGTTCAGGGGCAAGATGGGCAAGGCATTTCTACTAACTCTTCTTAAGGATCACGGACAGTGCCCTATGCTACGAGGTAAGCGGTGACTGTTGTAATTCTTACTGGTGAGCCTTTCCTGTCGCTGATTCTCGGCTCGCTTTGTATTTCATAGGACTGTTATAAGTCCAATACAAAATGAGTCTTATTTTTAAAAACCTGAAATGTTTTACAAAGCCTAGCATTCTCATATAGGGTCCTTTCCATTCTCCCCACTTTCCCGAGAGGCCAAGAACACGTCACACCATGAACTAGGAGAGGGGGTAGAGCCCTTGCTGATGAAATACATCAACAAAGACAGAGTCTTAGCCTGCTTGCTCTCTGGACAGGATCTCGGACCACAAGGTCTTCAATCCTGGTATAAATGAAGGAAGTGAGGACAGTTCAACTGGCACTCTCATAACAAGAGTTCTGAAACACCTTCCGAAGAGACTATAGCAGTAGATGAGGGAAGGGAGTGCTACAGTGTGGCAGTACAGGGGGAACGATCGGCTACAGCAGTGAAAAGTGTGGTACCGATTGGTGTGCTCTCGGGGTTCTTGTACATGTAGCATAGATGACCTCTACAGTGGCCCTCCCACCTTCCCACCTGCATTAGGTGTTCTTTTTTTTGTAATTTATGTTTATGTATTTATTTACTGTTTGAACTTATTTATTCTACGTATTTATTTTTTTGGCTGCACTGGGTCTCTCATTGCTGTGCACGGGCTTTCTCTAGTTGGCGGCTAGCGGGGGCTACTCTCGGTTGCGGTGTGCGGGCTTCTCATCGCGGTGGCTTCTCTTGTTGCGGAGCATGGGCTGTAGGCACGTGGGCTTCGGTAGTTGAGGCTCACGGGCTCTAGAATGCAGGCTCCGTCGTTGTGGCACATGCGCTTAGTTGCTGCACGGCATGTGGGATCTTCGCAGACCAGGGCTCGAACCCGTGTCCCCCGCATTGCATTGGCAGGCGGATTCTTAACCACGGCGCCACCAGGGAAGCCCTAGGTGTTCTCATATAGAGTCTAAAAACAGAGGGCACTGAGCGAAGGTAGTGGTTATTAAAGGCTCAGGATCTAAATTCTACCTGCCTCTACACCCCTTCCCAGCTGTCGATTTGACCCCATTTTTGAATGCCGACCTCATTCTTCAACTTTCTCTGGCGTTTGTTATACTCACCTTGAAAACTTGTTTCTGTGATGCGTTGAGCAGACACAGGGTGGCAGACTGCAGAGGTGGAAGCTGGTGGTCGGATATTTGTGGGCTGAATCTCCTTCAGTCCCATTCCCATTTCTGGTTGCCCAGAGGCCCGACTTCCTGTGTATGACGCCGAGCCGTAGGATTGCGGGCAGGAGCCAAGTTCTCCATACAGTAAAGACCCCAGTGTGCCTTGGTTACAGTAATATACCTGGCTTCCTTCCTGGCAGGGAAGTGACAGGCGGCTCTGCCCCTGATTTGGAATCTGAGATGGTGTTCCCTGAGCAAGGCTGGCAGAAAGCGATGGATGTAGAGGGACCATGTTCTTGGCGTCTGAAGTTTTATCATCCTGGGCTGCCAGAAACATGGAGGAGGCAGCTGTGTGGCGGTCAGTGAGTGCCAGAGTAAAGTCTCCGAGTGAAGAAGAATTCTTTTCAGTGCTTGCTGTGATGTCCCACTCAAGAACACCTGGATAGGAAGCAGCTGAAGTGGAGATCTGGCTGTGGTCAGTAACTCCAGATAACATAGTCGTGCTAGAATGTTGGTAAAGGTAGGCACTACCCATGAGTGTCTGGAAAGGGGTACCAGTAGCCGATGCCGAACTGACGGCAGGGGCAGAGACTCTGGAGAAGTTGCAGACACTTCGTGTTAGGGAAGTTGCATTGCTCACCACAGGAGGAGAATGCTGCAGAGAATTTAGAGTTCCAAGTAGAGATGGATGTTGGAAATTTTCTGTAAGAACAAGAGGGTCATGAAAAACTCAGGGAGGTTGAGAAATTCTCACTACGTTTGAGGAACGGCATCATCTGAAGGTTCTTGCTATCAGGACACCTCTACTATCACTACTTCCTGAGAAACCCAAAATCAGACAGTTAATGATGGCTGTAAGGACTGAGCAGTTTTCCACTCTTCTCTATTCACTGCCTGTGCTCCCATCTTGGGCACAGACGGGCAGAAGAGCCAAGTGGTGTGGTTCAGAGATTGTTCTCTAGGCTGGAAGCAACCTTCTCCCTGCCCTGTCTTTCCCTTCAGCCTGCACTCGTATTGACTTCTATGCTATTTCCTAGACTGGAAGCATTTTAGAACTAGGAGGCCCTTAGAGAACTTCGATGTTCTCAGTCTCATTTCGTGAGTAAGGAAACTGAGGCTCAGAGAGGTCGGGTTGACTTGTTCAAGTTCTCTCATTATGTTAGTATCATTACCAGGTTTCAGAACCTAAGTATCCTGACTTCCTTGCCAGGACTCCACTCTGAGCATGATACTGCCAGAAAGCAGGAGAAATAGAACTTATAATATAGGCATTTTTTTTGTCCATTAGAAAACAGTACGGCTGTTACCATTGTCGTCTTCAGTGTCTCCCTTTGCTTGTGCAGTTCCCACGCTATTACCTAGAGGTGACGTACAGCTCAGTCCAACTGGTGAATTGAAAGAGTCATTTTTGCCCTCTTCAAGCCTGGTTTCTCATCCTACCTCAAAATGATTACCCGAAAGTGGATTTCTTAAGTGCTTTTGGAAAGGGAAGAGTTATCTGATTACTTCAGATTCCTCACCTGTAAAGTGGTTATAACACCACCACCAATAATAATAGCAGTAATAATTAATAGATGAATAAGCTGATCTATTGCGTATGATTTATATGGAGGAAGATACAATAAGTTCTAGAAAGACAAAGAAAAATCATGACAAGCATATTACGTTAACGAAAAAGAAATCCATAGATATTAATGAAAACTGGGGTATGTGGCAAGTATCGAAGCCTAATGAATTTACTAACAAATGGCATTCTGTACCATCCATGCAATATTATGAAAGTGAATTTTGCCCACTCTATTTTAGTGAATACTATTAACCAGAAGACACGATGG
This sequence comes from Balaenoptera borealis, assembly GCF_965194805.1. Lineage (NCBI taxonomy): Eukaryota > Metazoa > Chordata > Mammalia > Artiodactyla > Balaenopteridae > Balaenoptera > Balaenoptera borealis. The sequence continues at coordinate 64,865 of NW_028123199.1, forward strand.
AGGTGATAGAGGTGAATGAATTCCTAGCCAATGCATACAGACAGAGAAGGTATGTCAGTAAAAAATGCATAACAAGCAACAGAATGCAATAAATGTGCATGTATAGGTAGCCACAACACATATAGACAAGTATTTCAATGAAAACCGGTACGAAGCAGACAGCAAAATAATAAGTGTAAAAGAGTTTCATTATTGTGCTCCTTCATATTTTTACCCAGCAAGTAAGAGGTATTAAGCCTAGGAGAAATATATATTTCAATGAATATAGCTTATATAATAAGCAGAAAGGAAGCTTAAAATGTATCAGGAAGGTTTTTGGATTTATCCTAGAACTTAGATTAGAATCATCTTCAGCATCCAAGAAGATGGCATCCCAAAACCTCAAAAAACCATCATGCCTAGAATCCAATTAAAAAAGATTTTCAAATGTAAGAAAATCCACAGGACTCCACAATATGGTTTTCGATAAATGTGGATGTTTGTTTGTTTTGTTTCTTTGGCCGCGCCGCGTGGCCCTGGCCGTGAAAGCACCGAGTCCTAAGCACTGGACCGCCAGGGAATTCCCTAAGTGGGGGGAATTAGAGATGTGGGGCTTGACTTTTTCTTCTTCTTCTTCTTCTTCTTCGGTAGCTAAGATCTACAAGCGAACGATGGCTGTTGATCAATGTGCTCTCTGTGTTAGGAAGGAAATAACTGTAAAAATGAAAAGCAGCCTTGCCTTAGAACCTACATATCACACCAAGGAAAATAGTCCTTCTGATTCAATTTAGAAGATATCACTTAAAATGTTGAATTGGTGAAATGTCTACCTAGTTTAAAAATTAGAAAGAATAAAACACTGAAAAGCAGCCCCCTAGATAACCACTGTGGTTGCTTGTTTATAGGAGGCATCATTTCTAAAACGTATTTCTAAAATGTTTATATTCAAAACTGTCAAGTGGCCAACTGTATTCAGAGAGGCAATAAAAGAAAGAAAACGGAGTATGACTTTTCTGATAAGCTGCCTTTCCTGGTGATCCCCTGTTCTGGCCTTACTTTCCTTCTTAGTCTGTTAATGTAAGGGTTTGCTACCATCAACTTGGTTTTGCCCTGCTCTGAGCAGGTTTCCCTCTGTGCTGTTTCTGCTTTAATTGAAAATCTTTGGTTCCCATCAGCATTCCATTGCAAACTCCGTTTTTCTTGAGAGCTCCTCTATGCTTTCCCTCTTCATTCTTACATTTTCTCCCATCTCTTGGTGCCTGTTGGCCTGTGCTAATGAAAACCATCCTAAACTTCCTTACGCTCGACTCTGTGCCTCCCTGTAGAGCCCAGTACTCTCCATCCTCTCTCCCTATTCTCTCTTTTCAACTAGTCGAAATCCTAGTGGAGGGAGACCATTAGAGATGAAACATCTTGGTATATATTGCTAGTTTTCTATGTCCCCTGGCTTTTCTATGTTTCTGTTGAAACACTCTTGAGAAGTGTCTGATTTCGTTTTCTACATGGGTACCCTTTAAGGCTCAATACTGGAAAAGAAGGGGATCAGAGTGATCAACCCAACGTGGTATCCTAACGTAACAGTTAAGGAAAGCAACAGGCTTTGTGAGACAGCCAGTGATTTGTCCAAAGTCACACAGATAGTAAACGTCAAAGTCAAAAGTGAAATTAGGTCTCCAGACGTGTAGTTCAATACTTTCCCTCATTATTCCATGCTATTTTGAATCTCCTACTCAATTTAGGGGCAAAAGAAATCGAACGCAAAACTTTCCAAAGTTTCTTTTCTTACCTGACATGGTCAGAGAAGAGGAAGCATCCACTGCAGGTACAAGGGATGAGGAGACAACACTAGAGGATGTCTGAGTGGCTGCAGCTGAACGGCGCACGTGTCCAGTACAGAGGTCACTGGTTACTGGTCCAAACAGCTCCACGGAAACCCCAAGACTCTACCAAGTGGTAGTAGGTTTGGTAGGAGAGTGATGTCACAAAGCAGGCAGTTGAAAGGTATGAGAGAGCCAATAGGGAGGTCCGATCCCCAACAGGAAGGCGGGCTTGGGTGAAGAGAGTGTAGGAGAGCTAAAACAACACCTGAGTTTCTGAGCTCTGGGGAGGAAATCCTAGAAGACAGATTTACCTCCCCCAGGCTCTTCCATTAGGGAAATCATTGCAACATTTCTTACAGACGTTCATTAATACACTGAACTAAGAGTTACTTATATTCTACAGAGTATTCTATTTTATGTATCATATACTTAGAGCTATATAGATCTTCTTTAATTAATAATCCTTAGGAAGGAAAGAGCCATCTAGTTTGAACTATTACAGTTGTTCTGAAATCATATGTGTCTAATGAGTGAACTGATAGCAGCTTTTAAGGAGCCAAAGTAGGGATTAAGAAGCTCTCTTTGTAACTTGGTTCAAGAGTAGGGTGAAGTTTCTTGAGTGTACCTTGTGGAGAATGTTGTGGTCCAAGGCTCTTCTCTTTTAGTTTCTTCTCCTTGACTCCTACCTTCCTTGGGCTGGGCTAGGCTGGGGGCCAGGTTGGACTTGCGACTTAACATTTCTCTTCCGCTTTCTCTTTTTTTTTTTTCTTCCATTATGGGCATTGCTTCGAGGACAAGCCTTGATCTTGCATTGGACGTTACTTCCTGTCACCTTCCAGCAGCAGGAGTCTTCTTTTCAGTGCTTGATGCTTCACGAAATAGACTCTGCCCGTTGGCAGCAAATACCAGAGAGCTAGGAGACAGAGCTGGTTGCAGACCTTTCCTCTTCCAGCCTTTGGTTGCAATTGTTTGGCCCATAATTTGCTAGCTCTAGTTCCTTGGGCCACACAGGTATCCTGCCATCTCCAGCTCTTGTTATATGTGAGAGACATTCTGAACACTGTCCCTTTTTCTTTGCACAGAAGTATATACAGTGTGGCAGTTACTGTAATCTCCTCCGCCTTGCAAACAGCCACTCTAGAATCTTGGACCTCTAGGACTCTCTGTCTTGCATGCTTGGGGGCAAGGCCAAGCAAAATGAAGAGGAGAATAATTAGAGAAAGAGGAGGACGTTGGTGGAGAATTGGGAGCAGGTAAGGTGAAAGGGCACAGGAGAAAAGAGATGCATGTAGACTTTTTGGTTTCTGTGGGAAACAGGTTGACACACTTGGGCCTCATTTGGTATTAACAGAACAGAGAGTTAAAGATCTAAGTAGCTAGATAGTGTGCAGCAACTGCCATGAAGTCTGTACACTGAAGAGAAGAGTCTCACATCTAGTTTTCATTTTGTTTTATGTCATAGTACCTTATTTATAGCATTCACTGGTGTGTTTGTAGAATACAGATGTTTTCAAATGCTCTGGTTTTGTCTACATGGTTATCTCCTTGTCCTGTTTGTAAGGAATCCAACATTGTAAGACATATTGCATGTTTTTCTCTTGACGATTGTTGACCTTGAAGCGTCATGAACTAACTTGAGCTGTTGGATTCTGTGGAGAAACGTTCAAAAGGGTCTGTGAAAAAGGCACTGTGGTGAGTCGCATTATGCACCCGAGCGTAAGGAGCAAGATATCTGCCACCAGCCCAGCTTGGCCTGGATTGCCTCTGTTTTAGTTCCCCTGGTTAGTGCTTTTCTCCCTAACCACTCTTGTGACTGTGATAATGTGAGTAAGGGCGGAGTTGCTAATGATCTATGTGTGAGGTAAGCTGGTTTGAGGGAGGAAATCTATGGACCTAGTCATTTTCCTTGGTGGTAAGCTTTCAGGGGTGCAGAGATGGATCTTCCTGGGGCCTTTTCTGGTCCCAGGAAGATATCGCATAGATGGGACCTCCCAAGACACACATTGAATCTTTAGGCCTGTTTTTCCTATTATGAGGTACGAACGAGTTTCTTCACTGATGGGGATGATGCTTATCTGAGAAGAAATTGTGAAAGGTGGTGTAGTGTAGAGGTGTGGCTTAAGCTTTTAAGTTTTCCTCCAGGTTTTTCCCCTAAGCTTCCTACTTCGGACGGCCTACTTACATGATACTAGTAGGTGATGTCCGGCTAACAACTTCCTAAATATACCTGCAAGCCAGATCAGTGTCTCTTTTCTCTGTATTCCCATGGAAATCAAGAGTCCCGCCGAATTTTCCATCGAAACAGTTGATTTGTGTTGTCTCTAGGAATTCTAAAGGGCGTACCGTTGCTTCCTAACCGGTGTCATTTGGGAGATCCGCCTCTGTACGTTCAAATGATTAATTTTGAGACTTTGCTCATGTGTGCAGTAAACCCTTGAATTCCCTAAGACCTTCCTTTCCTCCATCTCCTACCCCATTAAGCCCGCTTCAGTTCATCTCCTGAATTTCTTTGGAATCTGTCAGCCAGCTCTTCCTCAACTTCCTAATACTGAACTTGCCTGTCTGTTGCGATTAGGTCCTAACTGGTGTCCATATATCTTGTTTCCTTCCAATCCACTCTTCACACAAGAAACCTTCAAAGCAAGTTGGAACGTTGCTCATAAACATCGCTCACAAGCATTGTTTTGAGAATAGAAAACACACTGTTGGCCTTTAAGACTCTGCGTGGTCTAGAATCCTCTCTGCTTCTCTAGCCCCATCTTGTGCCACTTTTGCCCTCACTTTCTATGCTTCAGATACACTGAATTAACCTTAGTTCTCACTCATCTGACAGAAGTCAGTTCAGATACTATTTTTCACTGTGATTCCTAGCATTAAGGAATTTGATTATCAGGTTTTGTATGAGGACTATTTCATCAGGGGTACAGAAGTTCTGGCCATCTCTGGTTTTGGATATCCCTTATTTGTTGAGACCTTTGCGTTGTTTGGTTGCCTTTTGTCTGTTTTCCAGATGGGAAAACAGGAACAAGGGAAGTATAGGTTATTACTAGGTGGGGTTGAGCAAGTGGAGCAGCAAACTGCAAAGCAGAAAGAAGAGGGACGTACTATAGAGGGATATGACTTCCATCCTCAAGGCGCCTGCATCCTGTGCAGGGAGACAGCCTAACATAAAATGAGCCTAACAACAAATATATTGACTTCTTACTAAAAATCTCCAGTTCATAGAACCGAGGGGTTTGTACCTTCTCCTTTAAAAGTGATAGTCCTGGGACTTCCCCGGTGGTCCCGTGGTGAAGACTCTGCGCTTCCAATGCAGCAGGCGTGGGTTCAATCCCTGGTTGGGGAGCTAAGATCCCACATGCTGCGCAGCCAAAGAAATTTTTTTCAAAAGTTATACTCCTGTATTATTGGCTTTAGTGGTTTAGATTTTGTTTTACTGTTAAGAAGATTTCAGTTTATTTACCGGGAACAAACAACACATAATGTAAGAATAGTTTCCCAGAAACGATTTCCATCATTCTCTTCCTCCCTTTCTCCCGCAGACTGGTGTTTCACCTTGACAAGTTCTCTGTCATTCCATAGGAAAGCTGTCTGGCTTGGAGGTTGCAATCCCAGGGAATTTTTCATCAGCGGGGAAGTCTCCATCACTACAGAGGAATCAAGGGAGAAGTCAGTCCCTGGTAAGTGAGATGCTCCCCCTAAACACCAACACAGCAGTCGTGTACCTTTCAAGGGGTTCAGGGGCAAGATGGGCAAGGCATTTCTACTAACTCTTCTTAAGGATCATGGACAGTGCCCTATGCTACGAGGTAAGCGGTGACTGCTGTAATTCTTACTGGTGATCCTTTCCTGTCACTGATTCTCGGCTTTCTTTGTATTTCATAGGACTGTTGTAAGTCCAATACAAAATGAGTCTTATTTTTAAAAACCTGAAATGTTTTACAGAGCCTAGCATTCTCATATAGGGTCCTTTCCATTCTCCCCACTTTCCCGAGAGGCTAAGAACACTTCACACCATGAAGTAGGAGAGGGGGTAGAGCCCTTTTTGATGAAATACATCAACAAAGACAGAGTCTTAGCCTGCTTGCTCTCTGGACAGGATCTCGGACCACAAGGTCTTCAATCCTGGTATAAATGAAGGAAGTGAGGACAGTTCAACTGGCACTCTCATAACAAGAGTTCTGAAACACCTTCCAAAGAGACTATAGCAGTAGATGAGGGAAGGGAGTGCTACAGTGTGGTAGTACAGGGGGAATGATCGGCTACAGCAGTGAAAAGTGTGGTACCGATTGGTGTGCTCTCGGGGTTCTTGTACATGTAGCATAGATGACCTCTACAGTGGCCCTCCCACCTTCCCACCTGCATTAGGTGTTCTTTTTTTTGTAATTTATGTTTATGTATTTATTTATTGTTTGAACTTATTTATTCTACGTATTTATTTTTTTGGCTGCACTGCGTCTCTCATTGCTGTGCACGGGCTTTCTCTAGTTGGCGGCTAGCGGGGTCTACTCTTGGTTGTGGTGTGCGGGCTTCTCCTCGCGGTGGCGTCTCTTGTTGCGGAGCATGCGCTCTAGGCGCGTGGGCTTCGGTAGTTGCGTCTCACGGGCTCTACGATGCAGGGTCAGTCGTTGTGGCACATGGGCTTAGTGGCTCCACGGCATGTGGGATCTTCCCAGACCAGGGCTCGAACCCGTGTCCCCCGCATTGCATTGGCAGGCGGATTCTTAACCACGGCGCCACCAGGGAAGCCCTAGGTGTTCTTACATAGAGTCGAAAAACAGAGAGCACTGAGAGAAGGTAGTGGTTATTAAAGGCTCAGGATCTAAATTCTACCTGTCTCTACACCCCTTCCCAGCTGTCGATTTGACCCCATTTTTGAATGCCGACCTCATTCTTCAACTTTCTCTGCCGTTTGTGTACTCACCTTGAAAACTTGTTTCTGTGATGCGTTGAGCAGACACAGGGTGGCAGATTGCAGAGGTGGAAGCTGGTGGTCGGATATTTGTGGGCTGAATCTCCTTCAGTCCCATTCCCATTTCTGGTTGCACAGAGGCCCTACTTCCTGTGTATGACACAGAGCCATAGGATTGCGGGCAGGAGCCAAGTTCTCCATACAGTAAAGACCCCAGTGTGCCTTGGTTATAGTAATATACCTGGCTTCCTTCCTGGTAGGTAAGTGACAGGTGGCTCTGCCCCTGATTTGGAATCTGAGATGGTGTTCCCTGAGCAAGGCTGGCAGAAAGCGATGGATGTAGAGGGACCATGTTATTGGCGTCTGAAGTTTTATCATACTGGGCTGCCAGAAACATGGAGGAAGCAGCTGTATGCCGGTCAGTGAGTGCCAGAGTAAAGTCTCCGAGTGAAGAAGAATTCTTTTCAGTGCTTGCTGTGATGTCCCACTCAAGAACACCTGGATAGGAAGCAGCTGAAGTGGAGATCTGGCTGTGGTCCGTAACTCCAGGTAACATAGTCGTGCTAGAATGTTGGTAAAGGTAGGCACTACCCATGAGTGTCTGGAAAGGGGTACCAGTAGCCGATGCCGAACTGACGGCAGGGGCAGAGACTCTGGAGAAGTTGCAGACACTTCGTGTTAGGGAAGTTGCATTGCTCACCACAGGAGGAGAATGCTGCAGAGAATCTAGAGTTCCAAGTAGAGATGGATGTTGGAAATTTTCTGTAAGAACAAGAGGGTCATGAAAAACTCAGGGAGGTTGAGAAATTCTCACTACGTTTGAGGAACGGCATCATCTGAAGGTTCTTGCTATCAGGACACCTCTACTATCACTACTTCCTGAGAAACCCAAAATCAGACAGTTGATGATGGCTGTAAGGACTGAGCAGTTTTCCACTCTTCTCTATTAACTGCCTGTGCTCCCATCTTGGGCACAGACGGGCAGAAGAGCCAAGTGGTGTGGTTCAGAGATTGTTCTCTAGGCTGGAAGCAACCTTCTCCCTGCCCTGTCTTTCCCTTCAGCCTGCACTCGTATTGACTTCTATGCTATTTCCTAGACTGGAAGCATTTTAGAACTAGGAGGCCCTTAGAGAACTTCGATGTTCTCAGTCTCATTTCGTGAGTAAGGAAACTGAGGCTCAGAGAGGTCGGGTTGACTTGTTCAAGTTCTCTCATTATGTTAGTATCATTACCAGGTTTCAGAACCTAAGTATCCTGACTTCCTTGCCAGGACTCCACTCTGAGCATGATACTGCCAGAAAGCAGGAGAAATAGAACTTATAATATAGGCATTTTTTTTGTCCATTAGAAAACAGTACGGCTATTACCATTGTCGTCTTCAGTGTCTCCCTTTGCTTGTGCAGTTCCCACGCTATTACCTAGAGGTGACGTACAGCTCAGTCCAACTGGTGAATTGAAAGAGTCATTTTTGCCCTCTTCAAGCCCGGTTTCTCATCCTACCTCAAAATGATTACCCGAAAGTGGATTTCTTAAGTGCTTTTGGAAAGGGAAAAGTTATCTGATTACTTCAGATTCCTCACCTGTAAAGTGGTTATAACACCACCACCAATAATAATAGCAGTAATAATTAATAGATGAATAAGCTGATCTGTTGCGTATGATTTATATGGAGGAAGATACAATAAGTTCTAGAAAGACAAAGAAAAATCATGACAAGCATATTACGTTAACGAAAAAGAAATCCATAGATATTAATGAAAACTGGGGTATGTGGCAAGTATCGAAGCCTAATGAATTTACTAACAAATGGCATTCTGTACCATCCATGCAATATTATGAAAGTGAATTTTGCCCACTCTATTTTAGTGAATACTATTAACCAGAAGACACGATGGAGGTGATAGAGGTGAATGAATTCCTAGCCAATGCATACAGACAGAGAAGGTATGTCAGTAAAAAATGCATAACAAGCAACAGAATGCAATAAATGTGCATGTATAGGTAGCCACAACACATATAGACAAGTATTTCAATGAAAACCGGTACGAAGCAGACAGCAAAATAATAAGTGTAAAAGAGTTTCATTATTGTGCTCCTTCATATTTTTACCCAGCAAGTAAGAGGTATTAAGCCTAGGAGAAATATATATTTCAATGAATATAGCTTATATAATAAGCAGAAAGGAAGCTTAAAATGTATCAGGAAGGTTTTTGGATTTATCCTAGAACTTAGATTAGAATCATCTTCAGCATCCAAGAAGATGGCATCCCAAAACCTCAAAAAACCATCATGCCTAGAATCCAATTAAAAAAGATTTTCAAATGTAAGAAAATCCACAGGACTCCACAATATGGTTTTCGATAAACGTGGATGTTTGTTTGTTTTGTTTCTTTGGCCGCGCCGCGTGGCCCTGGCCGTGAAAGCACCGAGTCCTAAGCACTGGACCGCCAGGGAATTCCCTAAGTGGGGGGAATTAGAGATGTGGGGCTTGACTTTTTCTTCTTCTTCTTCTTCTTCGGTAGCTAAGCTCTACAAGCGAACGATGGCTGTTGATCAATGTGCTCTCTGTGTTAGGAAGGAAATAACTGTAAAAATGAAAAGCAGCCTTGCCTTAGAACCTACATATCACACCAAGGAAAATAGTCCTTCTGATTCAATTTAGAAGATATCACTTAAAATGTTGAATTGGTGAAATGTCTACCTAGTTTAAAAATTAGAAAGAATAAAACACTGAAAAGCAGCCCCCTAGATAACCACTGTGGTTGCTTGTTTATAGGAGGCATCATTTCTAAAACGTATTTCTAAAATGTTTATATTCAAAACTGTCAAGTGGCCAACTGTATTCAGAGAGGCAATAAAAGAAAGAAAACGGAGTATGACTTTTCTGATAAGCTGCCTTTCCCGGTGATCCCCTGTTCTGGCCTTACTTTCCTTCTTAGTCTGTTAATGTAAGGGTTTGCTACCATCAACTTGGTTTTGCCCTGCTCTGAGCAGGTTTCCCTCTGTGCTGTTTCTGCTTTAATTGAAAATCTTTGGTTCCCATCAGCATTCCATTGCAAACTCCGTTTTTCTTGAGAGCTCCTCTATGCTTTCCCTCTTCATTCTTACATTTTCTCCCATCTCTTGGTGCCTGTTGGCCTGTGCTAATGAAAACCGTCCTAAACTTCCTTACGCTCGACTCTGTGCCTCCCTGTAGAGCCCAGTACTCTCCATCCTCTCTCCCTATTCTCTCTTTTCAACTAGTCGAAATCCTAGTGGAGGGAGACCATTAGAGATGAAACATCTTGGTATATATTGCTAGTTTTCTATGTCCCCTGGCTTTTCTGTGTTTCTGTTGAAACACTCTTGAGAAGTGTCTGATTTCGTTTTCTACATGGGTACCCTTTAAGGCTCAATACTGGAAAAGAAGGGGATCAGAGTGATCAACCCAATGTGGTATCCTAACGTAACAGTTAAGGAAAGCAACAGGCTTTGTGAGACAGCCAGTGATTTGTCCAAAGTCACACAGATAGTAAACGTCAAAGTCAAAAGTGAAATTAGGTCTCCAGACTTGTAGTTCAATACTTTCCCTCATTATTCCATGCTATTTTGAATCTCCTACTCAATTTAGGGGCAAAAGAAATCGAACGCAAAACTTTCCAAAGTTTCTTTTCTTACCTGACATGGTCAGAGAAGAGGAAGCATCCACTGCAGGTACAAGGGATGAGGAGACAACACTAGAGGATGTCTGAGTGGCTGCAGCTGAACGGCGCACGTGTCCAGTACAGAGGTCACTGGTTACTGGTCCAAACAGCTCCACGGAAACCCCAAGGCTCTACCAAGTGGTAGTAGGTTTGGTAGGAGAGTGATGTCACAAAGCAGGCAGTTGAAAGGTATGAGAGAGCCAATAGGGAGGTCCGATCCCCAACAGGAAGGCGGGCTTGGGTGAAGAGAGTGTAGGAGAGCTAAAACAACACCTGAGTTTCTGAGCTTTGGGGAGGAGGAAATCCTAGAAGACAGATTTACCTCCCCCAGGCTCTTCCATTAGGGAAATCATTGCAACATTTCTTACAGACGTTCATTAATACACTGAACTAAGAGTTACTTATATTCTACAGAGTATTCTATTTTATGTATCATATACTTAGAGCTATATAGATCTTCTTTAATTAATAATCCTTAGGAAGGAAAGAGCCATCTAGTTTGAACTATTACAGTTGTTCTGAAATCAGATGTGTCTAATGAGTGAACTGATAGCAGCTTTTAAGGAGCCAAAGTAGGGATTAAGAAGCTCTCTTTGTAACTTGGTTCAAGAGTAGGGTGAAGTTTCTTGAGTGTACCTTGTGGAGAATGTTGTGGTCCAAGGCTCTTCTCTTTTAGTTTCTTCTCCTTGACTCCTACCTTCCTTGGGCTGGGCTAGGCTGGGGGCCAGGTTGGACTTGCGACTTAACATTTCTCTTCCGCTTTCTCTTTTTTTTTTTTCTTCCATTATGGGCATTGCTTCGAGGACAAGCCTTGATCTTGCATTGGACGTTACTTCCTGTCACCTTCCAGCAGCAGGAGTCTTCTTTTCAGTGCTTGATGCTTCACGAAATAGACTCTGCCCGTTGGCAGCAAATACCAGAGAGCTAGGAGACAGAGCTGGTTGCAGACCTTTCCTCTTCCAGCCTTTGGTTGCAATTGTTTGGCCCATAATTTGCTAGCTCTAGTTCCTTGGGCCACACAGGTATCCTGCCATCTCCAGCTCTTGTTATATGTGAGAGACATTCTGAACACTGTCCCTTTTTCTTTGCACAGAAGTATATACAGTGTGGCAGTTACTGTAATCTCCTCCGCCTTGCAAACAGCCACTCTAGAATCTTGGACCTCTAGGACTCTCTGTCTTGCATGCTTGGGGGCAAGGCCAAGCAAAATGAAGAGGAGAATAATTAGAGAAAGAGGAGGACGTTGGTGGAGAATTGGGAGCAGGTAAGGTGAAAGGGCACAGGAGAAAAGAGATGCATGTAGACTTTTTGGTTTCTGTGGGAAACAGGTTGACACACTTGGGCCTCATTTGGTATTAACAGAACAGAGAGTTAAAGATCTAAGTAGCTAGATAGTGTGCAGCAACTGCCATGAAGTCTGTACACTGAAGAGAACAGTCTCACATCTAGTTTTCATTTTGTTTTATGTCATAGTACCTTATTTATAGCATTCACTGGTGTGTTTGTAGAATACAGATGTTTTCAAATGCTCTGGTTTTGTCTACATGGTTATCTCCTTGTCCTGTTTGTAAGGAATCCAACATTGTAAGACATATTGCATGTTTTTCTCTTGACGATTGTTGACCTTGAAGCGTCATGAACTAACTTGAGCTGTTGGATTCTGTGGAGAAACGTTCAAAAGGGTCTGTGAAAAAGGCACTGTGGTGAGTCGCATTATGCACCCGAGCGTAAGGAGCAAGATATCTGCCACCAGCCCAGCTTGGCCTGGATTGCCTCTGTTTTAGTTCCCCTGGTTAGTGCTTTTCTCCCTAACCACTCTTGTGACTGTGATAATGTGAGTAAGGGCGGAGTTGCTAATGATCTATGTGTGAGGTAAGCTGGTTTGAGGGAGGAAATCTATGGACCTAGTCATTTTCCTTGGTGGTAAGCTTTCAGGGGTGCAGAGATGGATCTTCCTGGGGCCTTTTCTGGTCCCAGGAAGATATCGCATAGATGGGACCTCCCAAGACACACATTGAATCTTTAGGCCTGTTTTTCCTATTATGAGGTACGAACGAGTTTCTTCACTGATGGGGATGATGCTTATCTGAGAAGAAATTGTGAAAGGTGGTGTAGTGTAGAGGTGTGGCTTAAGCTTTTAAGTTTTCCTCCAGGTTTTTCCCCTAAGCTTCCAACTTCGGACGGCCTACTTACATGATACTAGTAGGTGATGTCCGGCTAACAGCTTCCTAAATATACCTGCAAGCCAGATCAGTGTCTCTTTTCTCTGTATTCCCATGGAAATCAAGAGTCCCGCCGAATTTTCCATCGAAACAGTTGATTTGTGTTGTCTCTAGGAATTCTAAAGGGCGTACCGTTGCTTCCTAACCGGTGTCATTTGGGAGATCCGCCTCTGTACGTTCAAATGATTAATTTTGAGACTTTGCTCATGTGTGCAGTAAACCCTTGAATTCCCTAAGACCTTCCTTTCCTCCATCTCCTACCCCATTAAGCCCGCTTCAGTTCATCTCCTGAATTTCTTTGGAATCTGTCAGCCAGCTCTTCCTCAACTTCCTAATACTGAACTTGCCTGTCTGTTGCGATTAGGTCCTAACTGGTGTCCATATATCTTGTTTCCTTCCAATCCACTCTTCACACAAGAAACCTTCAAAGCAAGTTGGAACGTTGCTCATAAACATCGCTCACAAGCATTGTTTTGAGAATAGAAAACACACTGTTGGCCTTTAAGACTCTGCGTGGTCTAGAATCCTCTCTGCTTCTCTAGCCCCATCTTGTGCCACTTTTGCCCTCACTTTCTATGCTTCAGATACACTGAATTAACCTTAGTTCTCACTCATCTGACAGAAGTCAGTTCAGATACTATTTTTCACTGTGATTCCTAGCATTAAGGAATTTGATTATCAGGTTTTGTATGAGGACTATTTCATCAGGGGTACAGAAGTTCTGGCCATCTCTGGTTTTGGATATCCCTTATTTGTTGAGACCTTTGCGTTGTTTGGTTGCCTTTTGTCTGTTTTCCAGATGGGAAAACAGGAACAAGGGAAGTATAGGTTATTACTAGGTGGGGTTGAACAAGTGGAGCAGCAAACTGCAAAGCAGAAAGAAGAGGGACGTACTATAGAGGGATATGACTTCCATTCTCAAGGCGCCTGCATCCTGTGCAGGGAGACAGCCTAACATAAAATGTGCCTAACAACAAATATATTGACTTCTTACTAAAAATCTCCAGTTCATAGAACCGAGGGGTTTGTACCTTCTCCTTTAAAAGTGATAGTCCTGGGACTTCCCCGGTGGTCCCGTGGTGAAGACTCTGCGCTTCCAATGCAGCAGGCGTGGGTTCAATCCCTGGTTGGGGAGCTAAGATCCCACATGCTGCGCAGCCAAAGAAATTTTTGTCGAACGTTATACTCCTGTATTGTTGGCTTTAGTGGTTTAGATTTTGTTGTACTGTTAAGAAGATTTCAGTTTATTTACCGGGAACAAACAACACATAATGTAAAAATAGTTTCCCAGAAACGATTTCCATCATTCTCTTCCTCCCTTTCTCCCGCAGACTGGTGTTTCACCTTGACAAGTTCTCTGTCATTCCATAGGAAAGCTGTCTGGCTTGGAGGTTGCAATCCCAGGGAATTTTTCATCAGCGGGGAAGTCTCCATCACTACAGAGGAATCAAGGGAGAAGTCAGTCCCTGGTAAGTGAGATGCTCCCCCTAAACACCAACACAGCAGTCGTGTACCTTTCAAGGGGTTCAGGGGCAAGATGGGCAAGGCATTTCTACTAACTCTTCTTAAGGATCACGGACAGTGCCCTATGCTACGAGGTAAGCGGTGACTGCTGTAGTTCTTACTGGTGATCCTTTCCTGTCACTGATTCTCGGCCTTCTTTGTATTTCATAGGACTGTTGTCAGTCCAATACAAAATGAGTCTTATTTTTAAAAACCTGAAATGTTTTACAGAGCCTAGCATTCTCATATAGGGTCCTTTCCATTCTCCCCACTTTCCCGAGAGGCCAAGAACACTTCACACCATGAACTAGGAGAGGGGGTAGAGCCCTTTCTGATGAAATACATCAACAAAGACAGAGTCTTAGCCTGCTTGCTCTCTGGACAGGATCTCGGACCACAAGGTCTTCAATCCTGGTATAAATGAAGGAAGTGAGGACAGTTCAACTGGCACTCTCATAACAAGAGTTCGGAAACACCTTCCGAAGAGACTATAGCAGTAGATGAGGGAAGGGAGTGCTACAGTGTGGCAGTACAGGGGGAATGATCGGCTACAGCAGTGAAAAGTGTGGTACCGATTGGTGTGCTCTCGGGGTTCTTGTACATGTAGCATAGATGACCTCTACGGTGGCCCTCCCACCTTCCCACCTGCATTAGGTGTTCTTTTTTTTTGTAATTTATGTTTATGTATTTATTTACTGTTTGAACTTATTTATTCTACGTATTTATGTTTTTGGCTGCACTGGGTCTCTCATTGCTGTGCACGGGCTTTCTCTAGTTGGCGGCTAGCGGGGGCTACTCTCGGTTGCGGTGTGCGGGCATCTCATCGCGGTGGCTTCTCTTGTTGCGGAGCATGGGCTGTAGGCACGTGGGCTTCGGTAGTTGAGGCTCACGGGCTCTAGAATGCAGGCTCCGTCGTCGTGGCACATGCGCTTAGTTGCTGCACGGCATGTGGGATCTTCGCAGACCAGGGCTCGAACCCGTGTCCCCTGCATTGGCAGGCGCCACCAGGGAAGCCCTAGGTGTTCTCATATAGAGTCTAAAAACAGAGAGCACTGAGAGAAGGTAGTGGTTATTAAAGGCTCAGGATCTAAATTCTACCTGCCTCTACACCCCTTCCCAGCTGTCGATTTGACCCCATTTTTGAGTGCCGACCTCATTCTTCAACTTTCTCTGGCGTTTGTTATACTCACCTTGAAAACTTGTTTCTGTGATGCGTTGAGCAGACACAGGGTGGCAGACTGCAGAGGTGGAAGCTGGTGGTCGGATATTTGTGGGCTGAATCTCCTTCGGTCCCATTCCCATTTCTGGTTGCCCAGAGGCCCGACTTCCTGTGTATGACGCCGAGCCGTAGGATTGCGGGCAGGAGCCAAGTTCTCCATACAGTAAAGACCCCAGTGTGCCTTGGTTACAGTAATATACCTGGCTTCCTTCCTGGCAGGGAAGTGACAGGCGGCTATGCCCCTGCTTTGTTCGTGGGCCTCCTGATCCAGCAGTTCCCTTGGCTCTGCCCCTGTCGTCAGCTGCCCCTAGGATAACTCTGAGCCCTAGCCACTTCTCTGGTAGATTTCCCTATTCCCCCACTACAGTCACACCTGAATAAGGCAACTCAGACCTTTCAGAGATGTGTCCTGAACCTCTTGTTTTCTGAAATACCTATCTGGTGGTTGTGAGACTTAAGGCCAGCGTCCCCGAGAGACTTTTTCTATTTCTCCTAGTAAACCTAGACTCATCTTCTGTCACCTTCAACTCTACTCCAATTGTGTTCTTTCAACCCAGACCTCTGACCCTGCTTTTTACTTCTGCCGTTTCATCCTCGCTCCTGCTTCCTTTCCTAAATCCATACGTCTCTTTTGGCCTTCCTAGCCCTGGGCCAAGTTCCTTCCTCTTTGCTCAGTTTTTACCCCTTTCCTTCATTCTCCCATCCAACTTTCAGTCCTTCCTTTCTCACGCCCCAGTTAGCAGCATCTGAAAATTCGAAAGGTTTGTTACTCGTCTATTAATTGTATTCCATTTACTTATTCAGTTCTATACCTGTCTTACCTGTGTATGGAAGAACAGCTGGTAGCCAAGGTGGCACCAAGAATCCTAGCAGCTCTCACTTGACGTATCCGTAGTAGTCGGCAATTTCCATTTCGTTTTCCCTCTCGGTGAAAAATTGCAGCTTGCCCGAAGAGGTGTATCTGGCAGCATTCTCCCGTTGTTGTTGAGCCCGCCTCTTCATGGCCTCTCGCTCTGGCCTCTGCTCTTGTTCGATGGGCTTTGACATGACTGGCTCAGGCACGTTGGGTTCCCTCCATGGAACTCGTTGCTTGCTGAAGTCTTGGAGTAGAAAGTGGGTTTGGAGCTTGGGTGGGGACTGGCGCTTATTCACAGCAGGGGGAACAGGCTCCCGCTGGAGAGGAGCGCCAGATGAAGTTTTGGAGGGTGCAGGCCTAGGAGCAGCAGACTGAGGGACACGAGGCTGGGTATGGTTGGGCCAAGCCGGTTGGGTTGGGTTGGTCACAGTTGGCTGAGCTGGTTTGGCGGGGCCTGGCAAAGAGGCAGGAGCTGGCTGGGATGAATTGGCTGCAGCAGGTTGAGCTGAGTCAGTAGAACCAGGCTGGGCACGGTAAGCCCCAGCAGGCCGATGTGAGGCCAGAGACTGTGGCCTCCGAGGAGCGGGTCGAGCTTGAGGCTTGTCCCAGGCAGAAAAAGGCAGAGGTATCAACTTGACCTTCCCAGGAGGAGGCCGCTCATACTGGGCTGGAGACGGACACTCTGTTTCAGCACTGCTGTCTGGTTTCTGGGCTTGGACTTGCGTTTTCTCAGGACCCTTCCCCTCACGTGGGGTATGCCGCCATGGCTGGATAGCTGGGGGTGGCTGGGGGTCTTTGGGGTTGCTTGACTTTCCCAAGAGCCGACAGGAAGAGCGCCCAGTTTTCGTCTCATTCTTCTTCCCCAGCGCATGAAGAACCTTCACAGACTCCAGCATGCGCACGCCAAGGGAGGTTCGAGGCTTTTGAAAGCTCTGTTGGAGAAGCTCAGTTTGGTGTTCCTTTCGCTTCGTGTGGGGGATTGCTGGCTTCTCTTCTGCCTTGACTTTGTTCCCTGACTGCTTGTTCTCCTCAGCCTTGTTTCTCCCTCTGGTCCTTTTGGTCTTTTCCTGCCCGTGGCTCTTAGTTTTGCTGATCTTTCTGGATGCAGCTTTCTGAGGTTTGCCTTGAGAGTGCTTGGCCGTGTTCACAGGAGCCCTGTCACTGACTGCAGCGTGGCATGTAACCACTTCTCCCCCTAACAGGCACTCTGGATTCTTTGGCTGGATTTTGGCCTTGGGAGCGCCACTGATAGGCTCAGAGGCTTTCTGTTTGTTCTTCCTGGGTTGATCAGAGGGAACCTTTATGACACTTGGCTTTTCCTGCACCTGATTCACCTTAATGGCTCTGGTGTCTTTAGCTTTGATCCCGTTGGGACCTTGGGATTGATCAAGATCTTTCAAAGGATTAAAGAGCTGGGGAAGGTGAATATCCTCCGCCAGTGTAGTAATGTCTGCAAGACCACTGCTAGGTTCAATCCCATTTTCAAGTGTCCCTAGGTCCTGACGACTCCGGCTGTTCTCTCCCAGATCAGCATTTTCAGAACCAGGCTGCTCCTCTTGGCTGAGGGGATCGGTGCAGGCCAGCGGCTGGTGAATATCAGGGATTCCTAAAGGGAGTAGTGGAGGATCTTGGTTCTCTGTTGGGATCTGGTAGGCATCCAGAGGCTTTGAAAGCTTGGTTTTGATATCATCCACGTGCTTACTCTCTATTTGTCCCTGGCTTGGAGCTGGAGGCAGGGCCAGGAGACGCCTGGCACTCTGGACTGGAGCTGTCACTGAAATGTCCCCAAGTTCAGATGGTGGGTTACTCTCAAGTATGTGGCTGTTTCTGCTACTGCAGGACTTGGGGAGTTCTTGACTTTGTGTCACACAAAACGTCTGGCTTGGAGGTTGCAATCCCAGGGAATTTTTCATCACCAGGGGGGAGGTCTCCATCCCTACAAAGGGATCAAGGGAGAAGTCAGTCCCTGGTAAGTGAGATGCTCCCCCTAAACACCAACACAGCAGTCGTGTACCTTTCAAGGGGTTCAGGGGCAAGATGGGCAAGGCATTTCTACTAACTCTTCTTAAGGATCACGGACAGTGCCCTATGCTACGAGGTAAGCGGTGACTGTTGTAATTCTTACTGGTGAGCCTTTCCTGTCGCTGATTCTCGGCTCGCTTTGTATTTCATAGGACTGTTATAAGTCCAATACAAAATGAGTCTTATTTTTAAAAACCTGAAATGTTTTACAAAGCCTAGCATTCTCATATAGGGTCCTTTCCATTCTCCCCACTTTCCCGAGAGGCCAAGAACACGTCACACCATGAACTAGGAGAGGGGGTAGAGCCCTTGCTGATGAAATACATCAACAAAGACAGAGTCTTAGCCTGCTTGCTCTCTGGACAGGATCTCGGACCACAAGGTCTTCAATCCTGGTATAAATGAAGGAAGTGAGGACAGTTCAACTGGCACTCTCATAACAAGAGTTCTGAAACACCTTCCGAAGAGACTATAGCAGTAGATGAGGGAAGGGAGTGCTACAGTGTGGCAGTACAGGGGGAACGATCGGCTACAGCAGTGAAAAGTGTGGTACCGATTGGTGTGCTCTCGGGGTTCTTGTACATGTAGCATAGATGACCTCTACAGTGGCCCTCCCACCTTCCCACCTGCATTAGGTGTTCTTTTTTTTGTAATTTATGTTTATGTATTTATTTACTGTTTGAACTTATTTATTCTACGTATTTATTTTTTTGGCTGCACTGGGTCTCTCATTGCTGTGCACGGGCTTTCTCTAGTTGGCGGCTAGCGGGGGCTACTCTTGGTTGCGGTGTGCGGGCTTCTCATCGCGGTGGCTTCTCTTTGTTGCGGAGCATGGGCTGTAGGCACGTGGGCTTCGGTAGTTGAGGCTCACGGGCTCTAGAATGCAGGCTCCGTCGTTGTGGCACATGCGCTTAGTTGCTGCACGGCATGTGGGATCTTCGCAGACCAGGGCTCGAACCCGTGTCCCCCGCATTGCATTGGCAGGCGGATTCTTAACCACGGCGCCACCAGGGAAGCCCTAGGTGTTCTCATAGAGAGTCTAAAAACAGAGGGCACTGAGCGAAGGTAGTGGTTATTAAAGGCTCAGGATCTAAATTCTACCTGCCTCTACACCCCTTCCCAGCTGTCGATTTGACCCCATTTTTGAGTGCCGACCTCATTCTTCAACTTTCTCTGGCGTTTGTTATACTCACCTTGAAAACTTGTTTCTGTGATGCGTTGAGCAGACACAGGGTGGCAGACTGCAGAGGTGGAAGCTGGTGGTCGGATATTTGTGGGCTGAATCTCCTTCAGTCCCATTCCCATTTCTGGTTGCCCAGAGGCCCGACTTCCTGTGTATGACGCCGAGCCGTAGGATTGCGGGCAGGAGCCAAGTTCTCCATACAGTAAAGACCCCAGTGTGCCTTGGTGATAGTAATATACCTGGCTTCCTTCCTGGCAGGGAAGTGGCAGGCGGCTCTGCCCCTGATTTGGAATCTGAGATGGTGTTCCCTGAGCAAGGCTGGCAGAAAGCGATGGATGTAGAGGGACCATGTTCTTGGCGTCTGAAGTTTTATCATACTGGGCTGCCAGAAACATGGAGGAGGCAGCTGTGTGGCGGTCAGTGAGTGCCAGAGTAAAGTCTCCGAGTGAAGAAGAATTCTTTTCAGTGCTTGCTGTGATGTCCCACTCAAGAACACCTGGATAGGAAGCAGCTGAAGTGGAGATCTGGCTGTGGTCAGTAACTCCAGATAACATAGTCGTGCTAGAATGTTGGTAAAGGTAGGCACTACCCATGAGTGTCTGGAAAGGGGTACCAGTAGCCGATGCCGAACTGACGGCAGGGGCAGAGACTCTGGAGAAGTTGCAGACACTTCGTGTTAGGGAAGTTGCATTGCTCACCACAGGAGGAGAATGCTGCAGAGAATTTAGAGTTCCAAGTAGAGATGGATGTTGGAAATTTTCTGTAAGAACAAGAGGGTCATGAAAAACTCAGGGAGGTTGAGAAATTCTCACTACGTTTGAGGAACGGCATCATCTGAAGGTTCTTGCTATCAGGACACCTCTACTATCACTACTTCCTGAGAAACCCAAAATCAGACAGTTAATGATGGCTGTAAGGACTGAGCAGTTTTCCACTCTTCTCTATTAACTGCCTGTGCTCCCATCTTGGGCACAGACGGGCAGAAGAGCCAAGTGGTGTGGTTCAGAGATTGTTCTCTAGGCTGGAAGCAACCTTCTCCCTGCCCTGTCTTTCCCTTCAGCCTGCACTCGTATTGACTTCTATGCTATTTCCTAGACTGGAAGCATTTTAGAACTAGGAGGCCCTTAGAGAACTTCGATGTTCTCAGTCTCATTTCGTGAGTAAGGAAACTGAGGCTCAGAGAGGTCGGGTTGACTTGTTCAAGTTCTCTCATTATGTTAGTATCATTACCAGGTTTCAGAACCTAAGTATCCTGACTTCCTTGCCAGGACTCCACTCTGAGCATGATACTGCCAGAAAGCAGGAGAAATAGAACTTATAATATAGGCATTTTTTTTGTCCATTAGAAAACAGTACGGCTATTACCATTGTCGTCTTCGGTGTCTCCCTTTGCTTGTGCAGTTCCCACGCTATTACCTAGAGGTGACGTACAGCTCAGTCCAACTGGTGAATTGAAAGAGTCATTTTTGCCCTCTTCAAGCCTGGTTTCTCATCCTACCTCAAAATGATTACCCGAAAGTGGATTTCTTAAGTGCTTTTGGAAAGGGAAAAGTTATCTGATTACTTCAGATTCCTCACCTATAAAGTGGTTATAACACCACCACCAATAATAATAGCAGTAATAATTAATAGATGAATAAGCTGATCTATTGCGTATGATTTATATGGAGGAAGATACAATAAGTTCTAGAAAGACAAAGAAAAATCATGACAAGCATATTACGTTAACGAAAAAGAAATCCATAGATATTAATGAAAACTGGGGTATGTGGCAAGTATCGAAGCCTAATGAATTTACTAACAAATGGCATTCTGTACTATCCATGCAATATTATGAAAGTGAATTTTGCCCACTCTATTTTAGTGAATACTATTAACCAGAAAACACGATGGAGGTGATAGAGGTGAATGAATTCCTAGCCAATGCATACAGACAGAGAAGGTATGTCAGTAAAAAATGCATAACAAGCAACAGAATGCAATAAATGTGCATGTATAGGTAGCCACAACACATATAGACAAGTATTTCAATGAAAACCGGTACGAAGCAGACAGCAAAATAATAAGTGTAAAAGAGTTTCATTATTGTGCTCCTTCATATTTTTACCCAGCAAGTAAGAGGTATTAAGCCTAGGAGAAATATATATTTCAATGAATATAGCTTATATAATAAGCAGAAAGGAAGCTTAAAATGTATCAGGAAGGTTTTTGGATTTATCCTAGAACTTAGATTAGAATCATCTTCAGCATCCAAGAAGATGGCATCCCAAAACCTCAAAAAACCATCATGCCTAGAATCCAATTAAAAAAGATTTTCAAATGTAAGAAAATCCACAGGACTCCACAATATGGTTTTCGATAAACGTGGATGTTTGTTTGTTTTGTTTCTTTGGCCGCGCCGCGTGGCCCTGGCCGTGAAAGCACCGAGTCCTAAGCACTGGACCGCCAGGGAATTCCCTAAGTGGGGGGGGGAATTAGAGATGTGGGGCTTGACTTTTTCTTCTTCTTCTTCGGTAGCTAAGCTCTACAAGCGAACGATGGCTGTTGATCAATGTGCTCTCTGTGTTAGGAAGGAAATAACTGTAAAAATGAAAAGCAGCCTTGCCTTAGAACCTACATATCACACCAAGGAAAATAGTCCTTCTGATTCAATTTAGAAGATATCACTTAAAATGTTGAATTGGTGAAATGTCTACCTAGTTTAAAAATTAGAAAGAATAAAACACTGAAAAGCAGCCCCCTAGATAACCACTGTGGTTGCTTGTTTATAGGAGGCATCATTTCTAAAACGTATTTCTAAAATGTTTATATTCAAAACTGTCAAGTGGCCAACTGTATTCAGAGAGGCAATAAAAGAAAGAAAACGGAGTATGACTTTTCTGATAAGCTGCCTTTCCTGGTGATCCCCTGTTCTGGCCTTACTTTCCTTCTTAGTCTGTTAATGTAAGGGTTTGCTACCATCAACTTGGTTTTGCCCTGCTCTGAGCAGGTTTCCCTCTGTGCTGTTTCTGCTTTAATTGAAAATCTTTGGTTCCCATCAGCATTCCATTGCAAACTCCGTTTTTCTTGAGAGCTCCTCTATGCTTTCCCTCTTCATTCTTACATTTTCTCCCATCTCTTGGTGCCTGTTGGCCTGTGCTAATGAAAACCGTCCTAAACTTCCTTACGCTCGACTCTGTGCCTCCCTGTAGAGCCCAGTACTCTCCATCCTCTCTCCCTATTCTCTCTTTTCAACTAGTCGAAATCCTAGTGGAGGGAGACCATTAGAGATGAAACATCTTGGTATATATTGCTAGTTTTCTATGTCCCCTGGCTTTTCTATGTTTCTGTTGAAACACTCTTGAGAAGTGTCTGATTTCGTTTTCTACATGGGTACCCTTTAAGGCTCAATACTGGAAAAGAAGGGGATCAGAGTGATCAACCCAACGTGGTATCCTAACGTAACAGTTAAGGAAAGCAACAGGCTTTGTGAGACAGCCAGTGATTTGTCCAAAGTCACACAGATAGTAAACGTCAAAGTCAAAACTGAAATTAGGTCTCCAGACTTGTAGTTCAATACTTTCCCTCATTATTCCATGCTATTTTGAATCTCCTACTTACTCAATTTAGGGGCAAAAGAAATCGAACGCAAAACTTTCCAAAGTTTCTTTTCTTACCTGACATGGTCAGAGAAGAGGAAGCATCCACTGCAGGTACAAGGGATGAGGAGACAACACTAGAGGATGTCCGAGTGGCTGCAGCTGAACGGCGCACGTGTCCAGTACAGAGGTCACTGGTTACTGGTCCAAACAGCTCCACGGAAACCCCAAGGCTCTACCAAGTGGTAGTAGGTTTGGTAGGAGAGTGATGTCACAAAGCAGGCAGTTGAAAGGTATGAGAGAGCCAATAGGGAGGTCCGATCCCCAACAGGAAGGCGGGCTTGGGTGAAGAGAGTGTAGGAGAGCTAAAACAACACCTGAGTTTCTGAGCTCTGGGGAGGAAATCCTAGAAGACAGATTTACCTCCCCCAGGCTCTTCCATTAGGGAAATCATTGCAACATTTCTTACAGACGTTCATTAATACACTGAACTAAGAGTTACTTATATTCTACAGAGTATTCTATTTTATGTATCATATACTTAGAGCTATATAGATCTTCTTTAATTAATAATCCTTAGGAAGGAAAGAGCCATCTAGTTTGAACTATTACAGTTGTTCTGAAATCAGATGTGTCTAATGAGTGAACTGATAGCAGCTTTTAAGGAGCCAAAGTAGGGATTAAGAAGCTCTTTTTGTAACTTGGTTCAAGAGTAGGGTGAAGTTTGTTGAGTGTACCTTGTGGAGAATGTTGTGGTCCAAGGCTCTTCTCTTTTAGTTTCTTCTCCTTGACTCCTACCTTCCTTGGGCTGGGCTAGGCTGGGGGCCAGGTTGGACTTGCGACTTAACGTTTCTCTTCCGCTTTCTCTTTTTTTTTTTTCTTCCATTATGGGCATTGCTTCGAGGACAAGCCTTGATCTTGCATTGGACGTTACTTCCTGTCAACTTCCAGCAGCAGGAGTCTTCTTTTCAGTGCTTGATGCTTCACGAAATAGACTCTGCCCGTTGGCAGCAAATACCAGAGAGCTAGGAGACAGAGCTGGTTGCAGACCTTTCCTCTTCCAGCCTTTGGTTGCAATTGTTTGGCCCATAATTTGCTAGCTCTAGTTCCTTGGGCCACACAGGTATCCTGCCATCTCCAGCTCTTGTTATATGTGAGAGACATTCTGAACACTGTCCCTTTTTCTTTGCACAGAAGTATATACAGTGTGGCAGTTACTGTAATCTCCTCCGCCTTGCAAACAGCCACTCTAGAATCTTGGACCTCTAGGACTCTCTGTCTTGCATGCTTGGGGGCAAGGCCAAGCAAAATGAAGAGGAGAATAATTAGAGAAAGAGGAGGACGTTGGTGGAGAATTGGGAGCAGGTAAGGTGAAAGGGCACAGGAGAAAAGAGATGCATGTAGACTTTTTGGTTTCTGTGGGAAACAGGTTGACACACTTGGGCCTCATTTGGTATTAACAGAACAGAGAGTTAAAGATCTAAGTAGCTAGATAGTGTGCAGCAACTGCCATGAAGTCTGTACACTGAAGAGAAGAGTCTCACATCTAGTTTTCATTTTGTTTTATGTCATAGTACCTTATTTATAGCATTCACTGGTGTGTTTGTAGAATACAGATGTTTTCAAATGCTCTGGTTTTGTCTACATGGTTATCTCCTTGTCCTGTTTGTAAGGAATCCAACATTGTAAGACATATTGCATGTTTTTCTCTTGACGATTGTTGACCTTGAAGCGTCATGAACTAACTTGAGCTGTTGGATTCTGTGGAGAAACGTTCAAAAGGGTCTGTGAAAAAGGCACTGTGGTGAGTCGCATTATGCACCCGAGCGTAAGGAGCAGATATCTGCCACCAGCCCAGCTTGGCCTGGATTGCCTCTGTTTTAGTTCCCCTGGTTAGTGCTTTTCTCCCTAACCACTCTTGTGACTGTGATAATGTGAGTAAGGGCGGAGTTGCTAATGATCTATGTGTGAGGTAAGCTGGTTTGAGGGAGGAAATCTATGGACCTAGTCATTTTCCTTGGTGGTAAGCTTTCAGGGGTGCAGAGATGGATCTTCCTGGGGCCTTTTCTGGTCCCAGGAAGATATCGCATAGATGGGACCTCCCAAGACACACATTGAATCTTTAGGCCTGTTTTTCCTATTATGAGGTACGAGTTTCTTCACTGATGGGGATGATGCTTATCTGAGAAGAAATTGTGAAAGGTGGTGTAGTGTAGAGGTGTGGCTTAAGCTTTTAAGTTTTCCTCCAGGTTTTTCCCCTAAGCTTCCTACTTCGGACGGCCTACTTACATGATACTAGTAGGTGATGTCCGGCTAACAGCTTCCTAAATATACCTGCAAGCCAGATCAGTGTCTCTTTTCTCTGTATTCCCATGGAAATCAAGAGTCCCGCCGAATTTTCCATCGAAACAGTTGATTTGTGTTGTCTCTAGGAATTCTAAAGGGCGTACCGTTGCTTCCTAACCGGTGTCATTTGGGAGATCCGCCTCTGTACGTTCAAATGATTAATTTTGAGACTTTGCTCATGTGTGCAGTAAACCCTTGAATTCCCTAAGACCTTCCTTTCCTCCATCTCCTACCCCATTAAGCCCGCTTCAGTTCATCTCCTGAATTTCTTTGGAATCTGTCAGCCAGCTCTTCCTCAACTTCCTAATACTGAACTTGCCTGTCTGTTGCGATTAGGTCCTAACTAGTGTCCATATATCTTGTTTCCTTCCAATCCATTCTTCACACAAGAAACCTTCAAAGCAAGTTGGAACGTTGCTCATAAACATCGCTCACAAACATTGTTTTGAGAATAGAAAACACACTGTTGGCCTTTAAGACTCTGCGTGGTCTAGAATCCTCTCTGCTTCTCTAGCCCCATCTTGTGCCACTTTTGCCCTCACTTTCTATGCTTCAGATACACTGAATTAACCTTAGTTCTCACTCATCTGACAGAAGTCAGTTCAGATACTATTTTTCACTGTGATTCCTAGCATTAAGGAATTTGATTATCAGGTTTTGTATGAGGACTATTTCATCAGGGGTACAGAAGTTCTGGCCATCTCTGGTTTTGGATATCCCTTATTTGTTGAGACCTTTGCGTTGTTTGGTTGCCTTTTGTCTGTTTTCCAGATGGGAAAACAGGAACAAGGGAAGTATAGGTTATTACTAGGTGGGGTTGAACAAGTGGAGCAGCAAACTGCAAAGCAGAAAGAAGAGGGACGTACTATAGAGGGATATGACTTCCATTCTCAAGGCGCCTGCATCCTGTGCAGGGAGACAGCCTAACATAAAATGTGCCTAACAACAAATATATTGACTTCTTACTAAAAATCTCCAGTTCATAGAACCGAGGGGTTTGTACCTTCTCCTTTAAAAGTGATAGTCCTGGGACTTCCCCGGTGGTCCCGTGGTGAAGACTCTGCGCTTCCAATGCAGCAGGCGTGGGTTCAATCCCTGGTTGGGGAGCTAAGATCCCACATGCTGCGCAGCCAAAGAAATTTTTTTCGAACGTTATACTCCTGTATTGTTGGCTTTAGTGGTTTAGATTTTGTTGTACTGTTAAGAAGATTTCAGTTTATTTACCGGGAACAAACAACACATAATGTAAAAATAGTTTCCCAGAAACGATTTCCATCATTCTCTTCCTCCCTTTCTCCCGCAGACTGGTGTTTCACCTTGACAAGTTCTCTGTCATTCCATAGGAAAGCTGTCTGGCTTGGAGGTTGCAATCCCAGGGAATTTTTCATCAGCGGGGAAGTCTCCATCACTACAGAGGAATCAAGGGAGAAGTCAGTCCCTGGTAAGTGAGATGCTCCCCCTAAACACCAACACAGCAGTCGTGTACCTTTCAAGGGGTTCAGGGGCAAGATGGGCAAGGCATTTCTACTAACTCTTCTTAAGGATCACGGACAGTGCCCTATGCTACGAGGTAAGCGGTGACTGCTGTAGTTCTTACTGGTGATCCTTTCCTGTCACTGATTCTCGGCCTTCTTTGTATTTCATAGGACTGTTGTCAGTCCAATACAAAATGAGTCTTATTTTTAAAAACCTGAAATGTTTTACAGAGCCTAGCATTCTCATATAGGGTCCTTTCCATTCTCCCCACTTTCCCGAGAGGCCAAGAACACTTCACACCATGAACTAGGAGAGGGGGTAGAGCCCTTTCTGATGAAATACATCAACAAAGACAGAGCCTTAGCCTGCTTGCTCTCTGGACAGGATCTCGGACCACAAGGTCTTCAATCCTGGTATAAATGAAGGAAGTGAGGACAGTTCAACTGGCACTCTGATAACAAGAGTTCGGAAACACCTTCCAAAGAGACTATAGCAGTAGATGAGGGAAGGGAGTGCTACAGTGTGGCAGTACAGGGGGAATGATCGGCTACAGCAGTGAAAAGTGTGGTACCGATTGGTGTGCTCTCGGGGTTCTTGTACATGTAGCATAGATGACCTCTACAGTGGCCCTCCCACCTTCCCACCTGCATTAGGTGTTCTTTTTTTTTGTAATTTATGTTTATGTATTTATTTACTGTTTGAACTTATTTATTCTACGTATTTATGTTTTTGGCTGCACTGGGTCTCTCATTGCTGTGCACGGGCTTTCTCTAGTTGGCGGCTAGCGGGGGCTACTCTCGGTTGCGGTGTGCGGGCATCTCATCGCGGTGGCTTCTCTTGTTGCGGAGCATGGGCTGTAGGCACGTGGGCTTCGGTAGTTGAGGCTCACGGGCTCTAGAATGCAGGCTCCGTCGTTGTGGCACATGCGCTTAGTTGCTGCACGGCATGTGGGATCTTCGCAGACCAGGGCTCGAACCCGTGTCCCCCGCATTGCATTGGCAGGCGGATTCTTAACCACGGCGCCACCAGGGAAGCCCTAGGTGTTCTCATAGAGAGTCTAAAAACAGAGGGCACTGAGCGAAGGTAGTGGTTATTAAAGGCTCAGGATCTAAATTCTACCTGCCTCTACACCCCTTCCCAGCTGTCGATTTGACCCCATTTTTGAGTGCCGACCTCATTCTTCAACTTTCTCTGGCGTTTGTTATACTCACCTTGAAAACTTGTTTCTGTGATGCGTTGAGCAGACACAGGGTGGCAGACTGCAGAGGTGGAAGCTGGTGGTCGGATATTTGTGGGCTGAATCTCCTTCGGTCCCATTCCCATTTCTGGTTGCCCAGAGGCCCGACTTCCTGTGTATGACGCCGAGCCGTAGGATTGCGGGCAGGAGCCAAGTTCTCCATACAGTAAAGACCCCAGTGTGCCTTGGTTATAGTAATATACCTGGCTTCCTTCCTGGCAGGGAAGTGACAGGCGGCTATGCCCCTGCTTTGTTCGTGGGCCTCCTGATCCAGCAGTTCCCTTGGCTCTGCCCCTGTCGTCAGCTGCCCCTAGGATAACTCTGAGCCCTAGCCACTTCTCTGGTAGATTTCCCTATTCCCCCACTACAGTCACACCTGAATAAGGCAACTCAGACCTTTCAGAGATGTGTCCTGAACCTCTTGTTTTCTGAAATACCTATCTGGTGGTTGTGAGACTTAAGGCCAGCGTCCCCGAGAGACTTTTTCTATTTCTCCTAGTAAACCTAGACTCATCTTCTGTCACCTTCAACTCTACTCCAATTGTGTTCTTTCAACCCAGACCTCTGACCCTGCTTTTTACTTCTGCCGTTTCATCCTCGCTCCTGCTTCCTTTCCTAAATCCATACGTCTCTTTTGGCCTTCCTAGCCCTGGGCCAAGTTCCTTCCTCTTTGCTCAGTTTTTACCCCTTTCCTTCATTCTCCCATCCAACTTTCAGTCCTTCCTTTCTCACGCCCCAGTTAGCAGCATCTGAAAATTCGAAAGGTTTGTTACTCGTCTATTAATTGTATTCCATTTACTTATTCAGTTCTATACCTGTCTTACCTGTGTATGGAAGAACAGCTGGTAGCCAAGGTGGCACCAAGAATCCTAGCAGCTCTCACTTGACGTATCCGTAGTAGTCGGCAATTTCCATTTCGTTTTCCCTCTCGGTGAAAAATTGCAGCTTGCCCGAAGAGGTGTATCTGGCAGCATTCTCCCGTTGTTGTTGAGCCCGCCTCTTCATGGCCTCTCGCTCTGGCCTCTGCTCTTGTTCGATGGGCTTTGACATGACTGGCTCAGGCACGTTGGGTTCCCTCCATGGAACTCGTTGCTTGCTGAAGTCTTGGAGTAGAAAGTGGGTTTGGAGCTTGGGTGGGGACTGGCGCTTATTCACAGCAGGGGGAACAGGCTCCCGCTGGAGAGGAGCGCCAGATGAAGTTTTGGAGGGTGCAGGCCTAGGAGCAGCAGACTGAGGGACACGAGGCTGGGTATGGTTGGGCCAAGCCGGTTGGGTTGGGTTGGTCACAGTTGGCTGAGCTGGTTTGGCGGGGCCTGGCAAAGAGGCAGGAGCTGGCTGGGATGAATTGGCTGCAGCAGGTTGAGCTGAGTCAGTAGAACCAGGCTGGGCACGGTAAGCCCCAGCAGGCCGATGTGAGGCCAGAGACTGTGGCCTCCGAGGAGCGGGTCGAGCTTGAGGCTTGTCCCAGGCAGAAAAAGGCAGAGGTATCAACTTGACCTTCCCAGGAGGAGGCCGCTCATACTGGGCTGGAGACGGACACTCTGTTTCAGCACTGCTGTCTGGTTTCTGGGCTTGGACTTGCGTTTTCTCAGGACCCTTCCCCTCACGTGGGGTATGCCGCCATGGCTGGATAGCTGGGGGTGGCTGGGGGTCTTTGGGGTTGCTTGACTTTCCCAAGAGCCGACAGGAAGAGCGCCCAGTTTTCGTCTCATTCTTCTTCCCCAGCGCATGAAGAACCTTCACAGACTCCAGCATGCGCACGCCAAGGGAGGTTCGAGGCTTTTGAAAGCTCTGTTGGAGAAGCTCAGTTTGGTGTTCCTTTCGCTTCGTGTGGGGGATTGCTGGCTTCTCTTCTGCCTTGACTTTGTTCCCTGACTGCTTGTTCTCCTCAGCCTTGTTTCTCCCTCTGGTCCTTTTGGTCTTTTCCTGCCCGTGGCTCTTAGTTTTGCTGATCTTTCTGGATGCAGCTTTCTGAGGTTTGCCTTGAGAGTGCTTGGCCGTGTTCACAGGAGCCCTGTCACTGACTGCAGCGTGGCATGTAACCACTTCTCCCCCTAACAGGCACTCTGGATTCTTTGGCTGGATTTTGGCCTTGGGAGCGCCACTGATAGGCTCAGAGGCTTTCTGTTTGTTCTTCCTGGGTTGATCAGAGGGAACCTTTATGACACTTGGCTTTTCCTGCACCTGATTCACCTTAATGGCTCTGGTGTCTTTAGCTTTGATCCCGTTGGGACCTTGGGATTGATCAAGATCTTTCAAAGGATTAAAGAGCTGGGGAAGGTGAATATCCTCCGCCAGTGTAGTAATGTCTGCAAGACCACTGCTAGGTTCAATCCCATTTTCAAGTGTCCCTAGGTCCTGACGACTCCGGCTGTTCTCTCCCAGATCAGCATTTTCAGAACCAGGCTGCTCCTCTTGGCTGAGGGGATCGGTGCAGGCCAGCGGCTGGTGAATATCAGGGATTCCTAAAGGGAGTAGTGGAGGATCTTGGTTCTCTGTTGGGATCTGGTAGGCATCCAGAGGCTTTGAAAGCTTGGTTTTGATATCATCCACGTGCTTACTCTCTATTTGTCCCTGGCTTGGAGCTGGAGGCAGGGCCAGGAGACGCCTGGCACTCTGGACTGGAGCTGTCACTGAAATGTCCCCAAGTTCAGATGGTGGGTTACTCTCAAGTATGTGGCTGTTTCTGCTACTGCAGGACTTGGGGAGTTCTTGACTTTGTGTCACACAAAACGTCTGGCTTGGAGGTTGCAATCCCAGGGAATTTTTCATCACCAGGGGGGAGGTCTCCATCCCTACAAAGGGATCAAGGGAGAAGTCAGTCCCTGGTAAGTGAGATGCTCCCCCTAAACACCAACACAGCAGTCGTGTACCTTTCAAGGGGTTCAGGGGCAAGATGGGCAAGGCATTTCTACTAACTCTTCTTAAGGATCACGGACAGTGCCCTATGCTACGAGGTAAGCGGTGACTGTTGTAATTCTTACTGGTGAGCCTTTCCTGTCGCTGATTCTCGGCTCGCTTTGTATTTCATAGGACTGTTATAAGTCCAATACAAAATGAGTCTTATTTTTAAAAACCTGAAATGTTTTACAAAGCCTAGCATTCTCATATAGGGTCCTTTCCATTCTCCCCACTTTCCCGAGAGGCCAAGAACACGTCACACCATGAACTAGGAGAGGGGGTAGAGCCCTTGCTGATGAAATACATCAACAAAGACAGAGTCTTAGCCTGCTTGCTCTCTGGACAGGATCTCGGACCACAAGGTCTTCAATCCTGGTATAAATGAAGGAAGTGAGGACAGTTCAACTGGCACTCTCATAACAAGAGTTCTGAAACACCTTCCGAAGAGACTATAGCAGTAGATGAGGGAAGGGAGTGCTACAGTGTGGCAGTACAGGGGGAACGATCGGCTACAGCAGTGAAAAGTGTGGTACCGATTGGTGTGCTCTCGGGGTTCTTGTACATGTAGCATAGATGACCTCTACAGTGGCCCTCCCACCTTCCCACCTGCATTAGGTGTTCTTTTTTTTGTAATTTATGTTTATGTATTTATTTACTGTTTGAACTTATTTATTCTACGTATTTATTTTTTTGGCTGCACTGGGTCTCTCATTGCTGTGCACGGGCTTTCTCTAGTTGGCGGCTAGCGGGGGCTACTCTTGGTTGCGGTGTGCGGGCTTCTCATCGCGGTGGCTTCTCTTTGTTGCGGAGCATGGGCTGTAGGCACGTGGGCTTCGGTAGTTGAGGCTCACGGGCTCTAGAATGCAGGCTCCGTCGTTGTGGCACATGCGCTTAGTTGCTGCACGGCATGTGGGATCTTCGCAGACCAGGGCTCGAACCCGTGTCCCCCGCATTGCATTGGCAGGCGGATTCTTAACCACGGCGCCACCAGGGAAGCCCTAGGTGTTCTCATAGAGAGTCTAAAAACAGAGGGCACTGAGCGAAGGTAGTGGTTATTAAAGGCTCAGGATCTAAATTCTACCTGCCTCTACACCCCTTCCCAGCTGTCGATTTGACCCCATTTTTGAGTGCCGACCTCATTCTTCAACTTTCTCTGGCGTTTGTTATACTCACCTTGAAAACTTGTTTCTGTGATGCGTTGAGCAGACACAGGGTGGCAGACTGCAGAGGTGGAAGCTGGTGGTCGGATATTTGTGGGCTGAATCTCCTTCAGTCCCATTCCCATTTCTGGTTGCCCAGAGGCCCGACTTCCTGTGTATGACGCCGAGCCGTAGGATTGCGGGCAGGAGCCAAGTTCTCCATACAGTAAAGACCCCAGTGTGCCTTGGTGATAGTAATATACCTGGCTTCCTTCCTGGCAGGGAAGTGGCAGGCGGCTCTGCCCCTGATTTGGAATCTGAGATGGTGTTCCCTGAGCAAGGCTGGCAGAAAGCGATGGATGTAGAGGGACCATGTTCTTGGCGTCTGAAGTTTTATCATACTGGGCTGCCAGAAACATGGAGGAGGCAGCTGTGTGGCGGTCAGTGAGTGCCAGAGTAAAGTCTCCGAGTGAAGAAGAATTCTTTTCAGTGCTTGCTGTGATGTCCCACTCAAGAACACCTGGATAGGAAGCAGCTGAAGTGGAGATCTGGCTGTGGTCAGTAACTCCAGATAACATAGTCGTGCTAGAATGTTGGTAAAGGTAGGCACTACCCATGAGTGTCTGGAAAGGGGTACCAGTAGCCGATGCCGAACTGACGGCAGGGGCAGAGACTCTGGAGAAGTTGCAGACACTTCGTGTTAGGGAAGTTGCATTGCTCACCACAGGAGGAGAATGCTGCAGAGAATTTAGAGTTCCAAGTAGAGATGGATGTTGGAAATTTTCTGTAAGAACAAGAGGGTCATGAAAAACTCAGGGAGGTTGAGAAATTCTCACTACGTTTGAGGAACGGCATCATCTGAAGGTTCTTGCTATCAGGACACCTCTACTATCACTACTTCCTGAGAAACCCAAAATCAGACAGTTAATGATGGCTGTAAGGACTGAGCAGTTTTCCACTCTTCTCTATTAACTGCCTGTGCTCCCATCTTGGGCACAGACGGGCAGAAGAGCCAAGTGGTGTGGTTCAGAGATTGTTCTCTAGGCTGGAAGCAACCTTCTCCCTGCCCTGTCTTTCCCTTCAGCCTGCACTCGTATTGACTTCTATGCTATTTCCTAGACTGGAAGCATTTTAGAACTAGGAGGCCCTTAGAGAACTTCGATGTTCTCAGTCTCATTTCGTGAGTAAGGAAACTGAGGCTCAGAGAGGTCGGGTTGACTTGTTCAAGTTCTCTCATTATGTTAGTATCATTACCAGGTTTCAGAACCTAAGTATCCTGACTTCCTTGCCAGGACTCCACTCTGAGCATGATACTGCCAGAAAGCAGGAGAAATAGAACTTATAATATAGGCATTTTTTTTGTCCATTAGAAAACAGTACGGCTATTACCATTGTCGTCTTCGGTGTCTCCCTTTGCTTGTGCAGTTCCCACGCTATTACCTAGAGGTGACGTACAGCTCAGTCCAACTGGTGAATTGAAAGAGTCATTTTTGCCCTCTTCAAGCCTGGTTTCTCATCCTACCTCAAAATGATTACCCGAAAGTGGATTTCTTAAGTGCTTTTGGAAAGGGAAAAGTTATCTGATTACTTCAGATTCCTCACCTATAAAGTGGTTATAACACCACCACCAATAATAATAGCAGTAATAATTAATAGATGAATAAGCTGATCTATTGCGTATGATTTATATGGAGGAAGATACAATAAGTTCTAGAAAGACAAAGAAAAATCATGACAAGCATATTACGTTAACGAAAAAGAAATCCATAGATATTAATGAAAACTGGGGTATGTGGCAAGTATCGAAGCCTAATGAATTTACTAACAAATGGCATTCTGTACTATCCATGCAATATTATGAAAGTGAATTTTGCCCACTCTATTTTAGTGAATACTATTAACCAGAAAACACGATGGAGGTGATAGAGGTGAATGAATTCCTAGCCAATGCATACAGACAGAGAAGGTATGTCAGTAAAAAATGCATAACAAGCAACAGAATGCAATAAATGTGCATGTATAGGTAGCCACAACACATATAGACAAGTATTTCAATGAAAACCGGTACGAAGCAGACAGCAAAATAATAAGTGTAAAAGAGTTTCATTATTGTGCTCCTTCATATTTTTACCCAGCAAGTAAGAGGTATTAAGCCTAGGAGAAATATATATTTCAATGAATATAGCTTATATAATAAGCAGAAAGGAAGCTTAAAATGTATCAGGAAGGTTTTTGGATTTATCCTAGAACTTAGATTAGAATCATCTTCAGCATCCAAGAAGATGGCATCCCAAAACCTCAAAAAACCATCATGCCTAGAATCCAATTAAAAAAGATTTTCAAATGTAAGAAAATCCACAGGACTCCACAATATGGTTTTCGATAAACGTGGATGTTTGTTTGTTTTGTTTCTTTGGCCGCGCCGCGTGGCCCTGGCCGTGAAAGCACCGAGTCCTAAGCACTGGACCGCCAGGGAATTCCCTAAGTGGGGGGGGGAATTAGAGATGTGGGGCTTGACTTTTTCTTCTTCTTCTTCGGTAGCTAAGCTCTACAAGCGAACGATGGCTGTTGATCAATGTGCTCTCTGTGTTAGGAAGGAAATAACTGTAAAAATGAAAAGCAGCCTTGCCTTAGAACCTACATATCACACCAAGGAAAATAGTCCTTCTGATTCAATTTAGAAGATATCACTTAAAATGTTGAATTGGTGAAATGTCTACCTAGTTTAAAAATTAGAAAGAATAAAACACTGAAAAGCAGCCCCCTAGATAACCACTGTGGTTGCTTGTTTATAGGAGGCATCATTTCTAAAACGTATTTCTAAAATGTTTATATTCAAAACTGTCAAGTGGCCAACTGTATTCAGAGAGGCAATAAAAGAAAGAAAACGGAGTATGACTTTTCTGATAAGCTGCCTTTCCTGGTGATCCCCTGTTCTGGCCTTACTTTCCTTCTTAGTCTGTTAATGTAAGGGTTTGCTACCATCAACTTGGTTTTGCCCTGCTCTGAGCAGGTTTCCCTCTGTGCTGTTTCTGCTTTAATTGAAAATCTTTGGTTCCCATCAGCATTCCATTGCAAACTCCGTTTTTCTTGAGAGCTCCTCTATGCTTTCCCTCTTCATTCTTACATTTTCTCCCATCTCTTGGTGCCTGTTGGCCTGTGCTAATGAAAACCGTCCTAAACTTCCTTACGCTCGACTCTGTGCCTCCCTGTAGAGCCCAGTACTCTCCATCCTCTCTCCCTATTCTCTCTTTTCAACTAGTCGAAATCCTAGTGGAGGGAGACCATTAGAGATGAAACATCTTGGTATATATTGCTAGTTTTCTATGTCCCCTGGCTTTTCTATGTTTCTGTTGAAACACTCTTGAGAAGTGTCTGATTTCGTTTTCTACATGGGTACCCTTTAAGGCTCAATACTGGAAAAGAAGGGGATCAGAGTGATCAACCCAACGTGGTATCCTAACGTAACAGTTAAGGAAAGCAACAGGCTTTGTGAGACAGCCAGTGATTTGTCCAAAGTCACACAGATAGTAAACGTCAAAGTCAAAACTGAAATTAGGTCTCCAGACTTGTAGTTCAATACTTTCCCTCATTATTCCATGCTATTTTGAATCTCCTACTTACTCAATTTAGGGGCAAAAGAAATCGAACGCAAAACTTTCCAAAGTTTCTTTTCTTACCTGACATGGTCAGAGAAGAGGAAGCATCCACTGCAGGTACAAGGGATGAGGAGACAACACTAGAGGATGTCCGAGTGGCTGCAGCTGAACGGCGCACGTGTCCAGTACAGAGGTCACTGGTTACTGGTCCAAACAGCTCCACGGAAACCCCAAGGCTCTACCAAGTGGTAGTAGGTTTGGTAGGAGAGTGATGTCACAAAGCAGGCAGTTGAAAGGTATGAGAGAGCCAATAGGGAGGTCCGATCCCCAACAGGAAGGCGGGCTTGGGTGAAGAGAGTGTAGGAGAGCTAAAACAACACCTGAGTTTCTGAGCTCTGGGGAGGAAATCCTAGAAGACAGATTTACCTCCCCCAGGCTCTTCCATTAGGGAAATCATTGCAACATTTCTTACAGACGTTCATTAATACACTGAACTAAGAGTTACTTATATTCTACAGAGTATTCTATTTTATGTATCATATACTTAGAGCTATATAGATCTTCTTTAATTAATAATCCTTAGGAAGGAAAGAGCCATCTAGTTTGAACTATTACAGTTGTTCTGAAATCAGATGTGTCTAATGAGTGAACTGATAGCAGCTTTTAAGGAGCCAAAGTAGGGATTAAGAAGCTCTTTTTGTAACTTGGTTCAAGAGTAGGGTGAAGTTTGTTGAGTGTACCTTGTGGAGAATGTTGTGGTCCAAGGCTCTTCTCTTTTAGTTTCTTCTCCTTGACTCCTACCTTCCTTGGGCTGGGCTAGGCTGGGGGCCAGGTTGGACTTGCGACTTAACGTTTCTCTTCCGCTTTCTCTTTTTTTTTTTTCTTCCATTATGGGCATTGCTTCGAGGACAAGCCTTGATCTTGCATTGGACGTTACTTCCTGTCAACTTCCAGCAGCAGGAGTCTTCTTTTCAGTGCTTGATGCTTCACGAAATAGACTCTGCCCGTTGGCAGCAAATACCAGAGAGCTAGGAGACAGAGCTGGTTGCAGACCTTTCCTCTTCCAGCCTTTGGTTGCAATTGTTTGGCCCATAATTTGCTAGCTCTAGTTCCTTGGGCCACACAGGTATCCTGCCATCTCCAGCTCTTGTTATATGTGAGAGACATTCTGAACACTGTCCCTTTTTCTTTGCACAGAAGTATATACAGTGTGGCAGTTACTGTAATCTCCTCCGCCTTGCAAACAGCCACTCTAGAATCTTGGACCTCTAGGACTCTCTGTCTTGCATGCTTGGGGGCAAGGCCAAGCAAAATGAAGAGGAGAATAATTAGAGAAAGAGGAGGACGTTGGTGGAGAATTGGGAGCAGGTAAGGTGAAAGGGCACAGGAGAAAAGAGATGCATGTAGACTTTTTGGTTTCTGTGGGAAACAGGTTGACACACTTGGGCCTCATTTGGTATTAACAGAACAGAGAGTTAAAGATCTAAGTAGCTAGATAGTGTGCAGCAACTGCCATGAAGTCTGTACACTGAAGAGAAGAGTCTCACATCTAGTTTTCATTTTGTTTTATGTCATAGTACCTTATTTATAGCATTCACTGGTGTGTTTGTAGAATACAGATGTTTTCAAATGCTCTGGTTTTGTCTACATGGTTATCTCCTTGTCCTGTTTGTAAGGAATCCAACATTGTAAGACATATTGCATGTTTTTCTCTTGACGATTGTTGACCTTGAAGCGTCATGAACTAACTTGAGCTGTTGGATTCTGTGGAGAAACGTTCAAAAGGGTCTGTGAAAAAGGCACTGTGGTGAGTCGCATTATGCACCCGAGCGTAAGGAGCAGATATCTGCCACCAGCCCAGCTTGGCCTGGATTGCCTCTGTTTTAGTTCCCCTGGTTAGTGCTTTTCTCCCTAACCACTCTTGTGACTGTGATAATGTGAGTAAGGGCGGAGTTGCTAATGATCTATGTGTGAGGTAAGCTGGTTTGAGGGAGGAAATCTATGGACCTAGTCATTTTCCTTGGTGGTAAGCTTTCAGGGGTGCAGAGATGGATCTTCCTGGGGCCTTTTCTGGTCCCAGGAAGATATCGCATAGATGGGACCTCCCAAGACACACATTGAATCTTTAGGCCTGTTTTTCCTATTATGAGGTACGAGTTTCTTCACTGATGGGGATGATGCTTATCTGAGAAGAAATTGTGAAAGGTGGTGTAGTGTAGAGGTGTGGCTTAAGCTTTTAAGTTTTCCTCCAGGTTTTTCCCCTAAGCTTCCTACTTCGGACGGCCTACTTACATGATACTAGTAGGTGATGTCCGGCTAACAGCTTCCTAAATATACCTGCAAGCCAGATCAGTGTCTCTTTTCTCTGTATTCCCATGGAAATCAAGAGTCCCGCCGAATTTTCCATCGAAACAGTTGATTTGTGTTGTCTCTAGGAATTCTAAAGGGCGTACCGTTGCTTCCTAACCGGTGTCATTTGGGAGATCCGCCTCTGTACGTTCAAATGATTAATTTTGAGACTTTGCTCATGTGTGCAGTAAACCCTTGAATTCCCTAAGACCTTCCTTTCCTCCATCTCCTACCCCATTAAGCCCGCTTCAGTTCATCTCCTGAATTTCTTTGGAATCTGTCAGCCAGCTCTTCCTCAACTTCCTAATACTGAACTTGCCTGTCTGTTGCGATTAGGTCCTAACTAGTGTCCATATATCTTGTTTCCTTCCAATCCATTCTTCACACAAGAAACCTTCAAAGCAAGTTGGAACGTTGCTCATAAACATCGCTCACAAACATTGTTTTGAGAATAGAAAACACACTGTTGGCCTTTAAGACTCTGCGTGGTCTAGAATCCTCTCTGCTTCTCTAGCCCCATCTTGTGCCACTTTTGCCCTCACTTTCTATGCTTCAGATACACTGAATTAACCTTAGTTCTCACTCATCTGACAGAAGTCAGTTCAGATACTATTTTTCACTGTGATTCCTAGCATTAAGGAATTTGATTATCAGGTTTTG
The DNA here is from genome assembly GCF_965194805.1 of Balaenoptera borealis. Taxonomy (NCBI): domain Eukaryota; kingdom Metazoa; phylum Chordata; class Mammalia; order Artiodactyla; family Balaenopteridae; genus Balaenoptera; species Balaenoptera borealis. The sequence goes on from NW_028123199.1 coordinate 103,549, forward strand.
TATGAGGACTATTTCATCAGGGGTACAGAAGTTCTGGCCATCTCTGGTTTTGGATATCCCTTATTTGTTGAGACCTTTGCGTTGTTTGGTTGCCTTTTGTCTGTTTTCCAGATGGGAAAACAGGAACAAGGGAAGTATAGGTTATTACTAGGTGGGGTTGAACAAGTGGAGCAGCAAACTGCAAAGCAGAAAGAAGAGGGACGTACTATAGAGGGATATGACTTCCATTCTCAAGGCGCCTGCATCCTGTGCAGGGAGACAGCCTAACATAAAATGTGCCTAACAACAAATATATTGACTTCTTACTAAAAATCTCCAGTTCATAGAACCGAGGGGTTTGTACCTTCTCCTTTAAAAGTGATAGTCCTGGGACTTCCCCGGTGGTCCCGTGGTGAAGACTCTGCGCTTCCAATGCAGCAGGCGTGGGTTCAATCCCTGGTTGGGGAGCTAAGATCCCACATGCTGCGCAGCCAAAGAAATTTTTTTCGAACGTTATACTCCTGTATTGTTGGCTTTAGTGGTTTAGATTTTGTTGTACTGTTAAGAAGATTTCAGTTTATTTACCGGGAACAAACAACACATAATGTAAAAATAGTTTCCCAGAAACGATTTCCATCATTCTCTTCCTCCCTTTCTCCCGCAGACTGGTGTTTCACCTTGACAAGTTCTCTGTCATTCCATAGGAAAGCTGTCTGGCTTGGAGGTTGCAATCCCAGGGAATTTTTCATCAGCGGGGAAGTCTCCATCACTACAGAGGAATCAAGGGAGAAGTCAGTCCCTGGTAAGTGAGATGCTCCCCCTAAACACCAACACAGCAGTCGTGTACCTTTCAAGGGGTTCAGGGGCAAGATGGGCAAGGCATTTCTACTAACTCTTCTTAAGGATCACGGACAGTGCCCTATGCTACGAGGTAAGCGGTGACTGCTGTAGTTCTTACTGGTGATCCTTTCCTGTCACTGATTCTCGGCCTTCTTTGTATTTCATAGGACTGTTGTCAGTCCAATACAAAATGAGTCTTATTTTTAAAAACCTGAAATGTTTTACAGAGCCTAGCATTCTCATATAGGGTCCTTTCCATTCTCCCCACTTTCCCGAGAGGCCAAGAACACTTCACACCATGAACTAGGAGAGGGGGTAGAGCCCTTTCTGATGAAATACATCAACAAAGACAGAGCCTTAGCCTGCTTGCTCTCTGGACAGGATCTCGGACCACAAGGTCTTCAATCCTGGTATAAATGAAGGAAGTGAGGACAGTTCAACTGGCACTCTGATAACAAGAGTTCGGAAACACCTTCCAAAGAGACTATAGCAGTAGATGAGGGAAGGGAGTGCTACAGTGTGGCAGTACAGGGGGAATGATCGGCTACAGCAGTGAAAAGTGTGGTACCGATTGGTGTGCTCTCGGGGTTCTTGTACATGTAGCATAGATGACCTCTACAGTGGCCCTCCCACCTTCCCACCTGCATTAGGTGTTCTTTTTTTTTGTAATTTATGTTTATGTATTTATTTACTGTTTGAACTTATTTATTCTACGTATTTATGTTTTTGGCTGCACTGGGTCTCTCATTGCTGTGCACGGGCTTTCTCTAGTTGGCGGCTAGCGGGGGCTACTCTCGGTTGCGGTGTGCGGGCATCTCATCGCGGTGGCTTCTCTTGTTGCGGAGCATGGGCTGTAGGCACGTGGGCTTCGGTAGTTGAGGCTCACGGGCTCTAGAATGCAGGCTCCGTCGTTGTGGCACATGCGCTTAGTTGCTGCACGGCATGTGGGATCTTCGCAGACCAGGGCTCGAACCCGTGTCCCCCGCATTGCATTGGCAGGCGGATTCTTAACCACGGCGCCACCAGGGAAGCCCTAGGTGTTCTCATAGAGAGTCTAAAAACAGAGGGCACTGAGCGAAGGTAGTGGTTATTAAAGGCTCAGGATCTAAATTCTACCTGCCTCTACACCCCTTCCCAGCTGTCGATTTGACCCCATTTTTGAGTGCCGACCTCATTCTTCAACTTTCTCTGGCGTTTGTTATACTCACCTTGAAAACTTGTTTCTGTGATGCGTTGAGCAGACACAGGGTGGCAGACTGCAGAGGTGGAAGCTGGTGGTCGGATATTTGTGGGCTGAATCTCCTTCGGTCCCATTCCCATTTCTGGTTGCCCAGAGGCCCGACTTCCTGTGTATGACGCCGAGCCGTAGGATTGCGGGCAGGAGCCAAGTTCTCCATACAGTAAAGACCCCAGTGTGCCTTGGTTACAGTAATATACCTGGCTTCCTTCCTGGCAGGGAAGTGACAGGCGGCTATGCCCCTGCTTTGTTCGTGGGCCTCCTGATCCAGCAGTTCCCTTGGCTCTGCCCCTGTCGTCAGCTGCCCCTAGGATAACTCTGAGCCCTAGCCACTTCTCTGGTAGATTTCCCTATTCCCCCACTACAGTCACACCTGAATAAGGCAACTCAGACCTTTCAGAGATGTGTCCTGAACCTCTTGTTTTCTGAAATACCTATCTGGTGGTTGTGAGACTTAAGGCCAGCGTCCCCGAGAGACTTTTTCTATTTCTCCTAGTAAACCTAGACTCATCTTCTGTCACCTTCAACTCTACTCCAATTGTGTTCTTTCAACCCAGACCTCTGACCCTGCTTTTTACTTCTGCCGTTTCATCCTCGCTCCTGCTTCCTTTCCTAAATCCATACGTCTCTTTTGGCCTTCCTAGCCCTGGGCCAAGTTCCTTCCTCTTTGCTCAGTTTTTACCCCTTTCCTTCATTCTCCCATCCAACTTTCAGTCCTTCCTTTCTCACGCCCCAGTTAGCAGCATCTGAAAATTCGAAAGGTTTGTTACTCGTCTATTAATTGTATTCCATTTACTTATTCAGTTCTATACCTGTCTTACCTGTGTATGGAAGAACAGCTGGTAGCCAAGGTGGCACCAAGAATCCTAGCAGCTCTCACTTGACGTATCCGTAGTAGTCGGCAATTTCCATTTCGTTTTCCCTCTCGGTGAAAAATTGCAGCTTGCCCGAAGAGGTGTATCTGGCAGCATTCTCCCGTTGTTGTTGAGCCCGCCTCTTCATGGCCTCTCGCTCTGGCCTCTGCTCTTGTTCGATGGGCTTTGACATGACTGGCTCAGGCACGTTGGGTTCCCTCCATGGAACTCGTTGCTTGCTGAAGTCTTGGAGTAGAAAGTGGGTTTGGAGCTTGGGTGGGGACTGGCGCTTATTCACAGCAGGGGGAACAGGCTCCCGCTGGAGAGGAGCGCCAGATGAAGTTTTGGAGGGTGCAGGCCTAGGAGCAGCAGACTGAGGGACACGAGGCTGGGTATGGTTGGGCCAAGCCGGTTGGGTTGGGTTGGTCACAGTTGGCTGAGCTGGTTTGGCGGGGCCTGGCAAAGAGGCAGGAGCTGGCTGGGATGAATTGGCTGCAGCAGGTTGAGCTGAGTCAGTAGAACCAGGCTGGGCACGGTAAGCCCCAGCAGGCCGATGTGAGGCCAGAGACTGTGGCCTCCGAGGAGCGGGTCGAGCTTGAGGCTTGTCCCAGGCAGAAAAAGGCAGAGGTATCAACTTGACCTTCCCAGGAGGAGGCCGCTCATACTGGGCTGGAGACGGACACTCTGTTTCAGCACTGCTGTCTGGTTTCTGGGCTTGGACTTGCGTTTTCTCAGGACCCTTCCCCTCACGTGGGGTATGCCGCCATGGCTGGATAGCTGGGGGTGGCTGGGGGTCTTTGGGGTTGCTTGACTTTCCCAAGAGCCGACAGGAAGAGCGCCCAGTTTTCGTCTCATTCTTCTTCCCCAGCGCATGAAGAACCTTCACAGACTCCAGCATGCGCACGCCAAGGGAGGTTCGAGGCTTTTGAAAGCTCTGTTGGAGAAGCTCAGTTTGGTGTTCCTTTCGCTTCGTGTGGGGGATTGCTGGCTTCTCTTCTGCCTTGACTTTGTTCCCTGACTGCTTGTTCTCCTCAGCCTTGTTTCTCCCTCTGGTCCTTTTGGTCTTTTCCTGCCCGTGGCTCTTAGTTTTGCTGATCTTTCTGGATGCAGCTTTCTGAGGTTTGCCTTGAGAGTGCTTGGCCGTGTTCACAGGAGCCCTGTCACTGACTGCAGCGTGGCATGTAACCACTTCTCCCCCTAACAGGCACTCTGGATTCTTTGGCTGGATTTTGGCCTTGGGAGCGCCACTGATAGGCTCAGAGGCTTTCTGTTTGTTCTTCCTGGGTTGATCAGAGGGAACCTTTATGACACTTGGCTTTTCCTGCACCTGATTCACCTTAATGGCTCTGGTGTCTTTAGCTTTGATCCCGTTGGGACCTTGGGATTGATCAAGATCTTTCAAAGGATTAAAGAGCTGGGGAAGGTGAATATCCTCCGCCAGTGTAGTAATGTCTGCAAGACCACTGCTAGGTTCAATCCCATTTTCAAGTGTCCCTAGGTCCTGACGACTCCGGCTGTTCTCTCCCAGATCAGCATTTTCAGAACCAGGCTGCTCCTCTTGGCTGAGGGGATCGGTGCAGGCCAGCGGCTGGTGAATATCAGGGATTCCTAAAGGGAGTAGTGGAGGATCTTGGTTCTCTGTTGGGATCTGGTAGGCATCCAGAGGCTTTGAAAGCTTGGTTTTGATATCATCCACGTGCTTACTCTCTATTTGTCCCTGGCTTGGAGCTGGAGGCAGGGCCAGGAGACGCCTGGCACTCTGGACTGGAGCTGTCACTGAAATGTCCCCAAGTTCAGATGGTGGGTTACTCTCAAGTATGTGGCTGTTTCTGCTACTGCAGGACTTGGGGAGTTCTTGACTTTGTGTCACACAAAACGTCTGGCTTGGAGGTTGCAATCCCAGGGAATTTTTCATCACCAGGGGGGAGGTCTCCATCCCTACAAAGGGATCAAGGGAGAAGTCAGTCCCTGGTAAGTGAGATGCTCCCCCTAAACACCAACACAGCAGTCGTGTACCTTTCAAGGGGTTCAGGGGCAAGATGGGCAAGGCATTTCTACTAACTCTTCTTAAGGATCACGGACAGTGCCCTATGCTACGAGGTAAGCGGTGACTGTTGTAATTCTTACTGGTGAGCCTTTCCTGTCGCTGATTCTCGGCTCGCTTTGTATTTCATAGGACTGTTATAAGTCCAATACAAAATGAGTCTTATTTTTAAAAACCTGAAATGTTTTACAAAGCCTAGCATTCTCATATAGGGTCCTTTCCATTCTCCCCACTTTCCCGAGAGGCCAAGAACACGTCACACCATGAACTAGGAGAGGGGGTAGAGCCCTTGCTGATGAAATACATCAACAAAGACAGAGTCTTAGCCTGCTTGCTCTCTGGACAGGATCTCGGACCACAAGGTCTTCAATCCTGGTATAAATGAAGGAAGTGAGGACAGTTCAACTGGCACTCTCATAACAAGAGTTCTGAAACACCTTCCGAAGAGACTATAGCAGTAGATGAGGGAAGGGAGTGCTACAGTGTGGCAGTACAGGGGGAACGATCGGCTACAGCAGTGAAAAGTGTGGTACCGATTGGTGTGCTCTCGGGGTTCTTGTACATGTAGCATAGATGACCTCTACAGTGGCCCTCCCACCTTCCCACCTGCATTAGGTGTTCTTTTTTTTGTAATTTATGTTTATGTATTTATTTACTGTTTGAACTTATTTATTCTACGTATTTATTTTTTTGGCTGCACTGGGTCTCTCATTGCTGTGCACGGGCTTTCTCTAGTTGGCGGCTAGCGGGGGCTACTCTTGGTTGCGGTGTGCGGGCTTCTCATCGCGGTGGCTTCTCTTTGTTGCGGAGCATGGGCTGTAGGCACGTGGGCTTCGGTAGTTGAGGCTCACGGGCTCTAGAATGCAGGCTCCGTCGTTGTGGCACATGCGCTTAGTTGCTGCACGGCATGTGGGATCTTCGCAGACCAGGGCTCGAACCCGTGTCCCCCGCATTGCATTGGCAGGCGGATTCTTAACCACGGCGCCACCAGGGAAGCCCTAGGTGTTCTCATAGAGAGTCTAAAAACAGAGGGCACTGAGCGAAGGTAGTGGTTATTAAAGGCTCAGGATCTAAATTCTACCTGCCTCTACACCCCTTCCCAGCTGTCGATTTGACCCCATTTTTGAGTGCCGACCTCATTCTTCAACTTTCTCTGGCGTTTGTTATACTCACCTTGAAAACTTGTTTCTGTGATGCGTTGAGCAGACACAGGGTGGCAGACTGCAGAGGTGGAAGCTGGTGGTCGGATATTTGTGGGCTGAATCTCCTTCAGTCCCATTCCCATTTCTGGTTGCCCAGAGGCCCGACTTCCTGTGTATGACGCCGAGCCGTAGGATTGCGGGCAGGAGCCAAGTTCTCCATACAGTAAAGACCCCAGTGTGCCTTGGTGATAGTAATATACCTGGCTTCCTTCCTGGCAGGGAAGTGGCAGGCGGCTCTGCCCCTGATTTGGAATCTGAGATGGTGTTCCCTGAGCAAGGCTGGCAGAAAGCGATGGATGTAGAGGGACCATGTTCTTGGCGTCTGAAGTTTTATCATACTGGGCTGCCAGAAACATGGAGGAGGCAGCTGTGTGGCGGTCAGTGAGTGCCAGAGTAAAGTCTCCGAGTGAAGAAGAATTCTTTTCAGTGCTTGCTGTGATGTCCCACTCAAGAACACCTGGATAGGAAGCAGCTGAAGTGGAGATCTGGCTGTGGTCAGTAACTCCAGATAACATAGTCGTGCTAGAATGTTGGTAAAGGTAGGCACTACCCATGAGTGTCTGGAAAGGGGTACCAGTAGCCGATGCCGAACTGACGGCAGGGGCAGAGACTCTGGAGAAGTTGCAGACACTTCGTGTTAGGGAAGTTGCATTGCTCACCACAGGAGGAGAATGCTGCAGAGAATTTAGAGTTCCAAGTAGAGATGGATGTTGGAAATTTTCTGTAAGAACAAGAGGGTCATGAAAAACTCAGGGAGGTTGAGAAATTCTCACTACGTTTGAGGAACGGCATCATCTGAAGGTTCTTGCTATCAGGACACCTCTACTATCACTACTTCCTGAGAAACCCAAAATCAGACAGTTAATGATGGCTGTAAGGACTGAGCAGTTTTCCACTCTTCTCTATTCACTGCCTGTGCTCCCATCTTGGGCACAGACGGGCAGAAGAGCCAAGTGGTGTGGTTCAGAGATTGTTCTCTAGGCTGGAAGCAACCTTCTCCCTGCCCTGTCTTTCCCTTCAGCCTGCACTCGTATTGACTTCTATGCTATTTCCTAGACTGGAAGCATTTTAGAACTAGGAGGCCCTTAGAGAACTTCGATGTTCTCAGTCTCATTTCGTGAGTAAGGAAACTGAGGCTCAGAGAGGTCGGGTTGACTTGTTCAAGTTCTCTCATTATGTTAGTATCATTACCAGGTTTCAGAACCTAAGTATCCTGACTTCCTTGCCAGGACTCCACTCTGAGCATGATACTGCCAGAAAGCAGGAGAAATAGAACTTATAATATAGGCATTTTTTTTGTCCATTAGAAAACAGTACGGCTATTACCATTGTCGTCTTCGGTGTCTCCCTTTGCTTGTGCAGTTCCCACGCTATTACCTAGAGGTGACGTACAGCTCAGTCCAACTGGTGAATTGAAAGAGTCATTTTTGCCCTCTTCAAGCCTGGTTTCTCATCCTACCTCAAAATGATTACCCGAAAGTGGATTTCTTAAGTGCTTTTGGAAAGGGAAAAGTTATCTGATTACTTCAGATTCCTCACCTATAAAGTGGTTATAACACCACCACCAATAATAATAGCAGTAATAATTAATAGATGAATAAGCTGATCTATTGCGTATGATTTATATGGAGGAAGATACAATAAGTTCTAGAAAGACAAAGAAAAATCATGACAAGCATATTACGTTAACGAAAAAGAAATCCATAGATATTAATGAAAACTGGGGTATGTGGCAAGTATCGAAGCCTAATGAATTTACTAACAAATGGCATTCTGTACTATCCATGCAATATTATGAAAGTGAATTTTGCCCACTCTATTTTAGTGAATACTATTAACCAGAAAACACGATGGAGGTGATAGAGGTGAATGAATTCCTAGCCAATGCATACAGACAGAGAAGGTATGTCAGTAAAAAATGCATAACAAGCAACAGAATGCAATAAATGTGCATGTATAGGTAGCCACAACACATATAGACAAGTATTTCAATGAAAACCGGTACGAAGCAGACAGCAAAATAATAAGTGTAAAAGAGTTTCATTATTGTGCTCCTTCATATTTTTACCCAGCAAGTAAGAGGTATTAAGCCTAGGAGAAATATATATTTCAATGAATATAGCTTATATAATAAGCAGAAAGGAAGCTTAAAATGTATCAGGAAGGTTTTTGGATTTATCCTAGAACTTAGATTAGAATCATCTTCAGCATCCAAGAAGATGGCATCCCAAAACCTCAAAAAACCATCATGCCTAGAATCCAATTAAAAAAGATTTTCAAATGTAAGAAAATCCACAGGACTCCACAATATGGTTTTCGATAAACGTGGATGTTTGTTTGTTTTGTTTCTTTGGCCGCGCCGCGTGGCCCTGGCCGTGAAAGCACCGAGTCCTAAGCACTGGACCGCCAGGGAATTCCCTAAGTGGGGGGGGGAATTAGAGATGTGGGGCTTGACTTTTTCTTCTTCTTCTTCGGTAGCTAAGCTCTACAAGCGAACGATGGCTGTTGATCAATGTGCTCTCTGTGTTAGGAAGGAAATAACTGTAAAAATGAAAAGCAGCCTTGCCTTAGAACCTACATATCACACCAAGGAAAATAGTCCTTCTGATTCAATTTAGAAGATATCACTTAAAATGTTGAATTGGTGAAATGTCTACCTAGTTTAAAAATTAGAAAGAATAAAACACTGAAAAGCAGCCCCCTAGATAACCACTGTGGTTGCTTGTTTATAGGAGGCATCATTTCTAAAACGTATTTCTAAAATGTTTATATTCAAAACTGTCAAGTGGCCAACTGTATTCAGAGAGGCAATAAAAGAAAGAAAACGGAGTATGACTTTTCTGATAAGCTGCCTTTCCTGGTGATCCCCTGTTCTGGCCTTACTTTCCTTCTTAGTCTGTTAATGTAAGGGTTTGCTACCATCAACTTGGTTTTGCCCTGCTCTGAGCAGGTTTCCCTCTGTGCTGTTTCTGCTTTAATTGAAAATCTTTGGTTCCCATCAGCATTCCATTGCAAACTCCGTTTTTCTTGAGAGCTCCTCTATGCTTTCCCTCTTCATTCTTACATTTTCTCCCATCTCTTGGTGCCTGTTGGCCTGTGCTAATGAAAACCATCCTAAACTTCCTTACGCTCGACTCTGTGCCTCCCTGTAGAGCCCAGTACTCTCCATCCTCTCTCCCTATTCTCTCTTTTCAACTAGTCGAAATCCTAGTGGAGGGAGACCATTAGAGATGAAACATCTTGGTATATATTGCTAGTTTTCTATGTCCCCTGGCTTTTCTATGTTTCTGTTGAAACACTCTTGAGAAGTGTCTGATTTCGTTTTCTACATGGGTACCCTTTAAGGCTCAATACTGGAAAAGAAGGGGATCAGAGTGATCAACCCAACGTGGTATCCTAACGTAACAGTTAAGGAAAGCAACAGGCTTTGTGAGACAGCCAGTGATTTGTCCAAAGTCACACAGATAGTAAACGTCAAAGTCAAAAGTGAAATTAGGTCTCCAGACTTGTAGTTCAATACTTTCCCTCATTATTCCATGCTATTTTGAATCTCCTACTTACTCAATTTAGGGGCAAAAGAAATCGAACGCAAAACTTTCCAAAGTTTCTTTTCTTACCTGACATGGTCAGAGAAGAGGAAGCATCCACTGCAGGTACAAGGGATGAGGAGACAACACTAGAGGATGTCCGAGTGGCTGCAGCTGAACGGCGCACGTGTCCAGTACAGAGGTCACTGGTTACTGGTCCAAACAGCTCCACGGAAACCCCAAGGCTCTACCAAGTGGTAGTAGGTTTGGTAGGAGAGTGATGTCACAAAGCAGGCAGTTGAAAGGTATGAGAGAGCCAATAGGGAGGTCCGATCCCCAACAGGAAGGCGGGCTTGGGTGAAGAGAGTGTAGGAGAGCTAAAACAACACCTGAGTTTCTGAGCTCTGGGGAGGAAATCCTAGAAGACAGATTTACCTCCCCCAGGCTCTTCCATTAGGGAAATCATTGCAACATTTCTTACAGACGTTCATTAATACACTGAACTAAGAGTTACTTATATTCTACAGAGTATTCTATTTTATGTATCATATACTTAGAGCTATATAGATCTTCTTTAATTAATAATCCTTAGGAAGGAAAGAGCCATCTAGTTTGAACTATTACAGTTGTTCTGAAATCATATGTGTCTAATGAGTGAACTGATAGCAGCTTTTAAGGAGCCAAAGTAGGGATTAAGAAGCTCTTTTTGTAACTTGGTTCAAGAGTAGGGTGAAGTTTGTTGAGTGTACCTTGTGGAGAATGTTGTGGTCCAAGGCTCTTCTCTTTTAGTTTCTTCTCCTTGACTCCTACCTTCCTTGGGCTGGGCTAGGCTGGGGGCCAGGTTGGACTTGCGACTTAACGTTTCTCTTCCGCTTTCTCTTTTTTTTTTTTCTTCCATTATGGGCATTGCTTCGAGGACAAGCCTTGATCTTGCATTGGACGTTACTTCCTGTCAACTTCCAGCAGCAGGAGTCTTCTTTTCAGTGCTTGATGCTTCACGAAATAGACTCTGCCCGTTGGCAGCAAATACCAGAGAGCTAGGAGACAGAGCTGGTTGCAGACCTTTCCTCTTCCAGCCTTTGGTTGCAATTGTTTGGCCCATAATTTGCTAGCTCTAGTTCCTTGGGCCACACAGGTATCCTGCCATCTCCAGCTCTTGTTATATGTGAGAGACATTCTGAACACTGTCCCTTTTTCTTTGCACAGAAGTATATACAGTGTGGCAGTTACTGTAATCTCCTCCGCCTTGCAAACAGCCACTCTAGAATCTTGGACCTCTAGGACTCTCTGTCTTGCATGCTTGGGGGCAAGGCCAAGCAAAATGAAGAGGAGAATAATTAGAGAAAGAGGAGGACGTTGGTGGAGAATTGGGAGCAGGTAAGGTGAAAGGGCACAGGAGAAAAGAGATGCATGTAGACTTTTTGGTTTCTGTGGGAAACAGGTTGACACACTTGGGCCTCATTTGGTATTAACAGAACAGAGAGTTAAAGATCTAAGTAGCTAGATAGTGTGCAGCAACTGCCATGAAGTCTGTACACTGAAGAGAAGAGTCTCACATCTAGTTTTCATTTTGTTTTATGTCATAGTACCTTATTTATAGCATTCACTGGTGTGTTTGTAGAATACAGATGTTTTCAAATGCTCTGGTTTTGTCTACATGGTTATCTCCTTGTCCTGTTTGTAAGGAATCCAACATTGTAAGACATATTGCATGTTTTTCTCTTGACGATTGTTGACCTTGAAGCGTCATGAACTAACTTGAGCTGTTGGATTCTGTGGAGAAACGTTCAAAAGGGTCTGTGAAAAAGGCACTGTGGTGAGTCGCATTATGCACCCGAGCGTAAGGAGCAGATATCTGCCACCAGCCCAGCTTGGCCTGGATTGCCTCTGTTTTAGTTCCCCTGGTTAGTGCTTTTCTCCCTAACCACTCTTGTGACTGTGATAATGTGAGTAAGGGCGGAGTTGCTAATGATCTATGTGTGAGGTAAGCTGGTTTGAGGGAGGAAATCTATGGACCTAGTCATTTTCCTTGGTGGTAAGCTTTCAGGGGTGCAGAGATGGATCTTCCTGGGGCCTTTTCTGGTCCCAGGAAGATATCGCATAGATGGGACCTCCCAAGACACACATTGAATCTTTAGGCCTGTTTTTCCTATTATGAGGTACGAGTTTCTTCACTGATGGGGATGATGCTTATCTGAGAAGAAATTGTGAAAGGTGGTGTAGTGTAGAGGTGTGGCTTAAGCTTTTAAGTTTTCCTCCAGGTTTTTCCCCTAAGCTTCCTACTTCGGACGGCCTACTTACATGATACTAGTAGGTGATGTCCGGCTAACAGCTTCCTAAATATACCTGCAAGCCAGATCAGTGTCTCTTTTCTCTGTATTCCCATGGAAATCAAGAGTCCCGCCGAATTTTCCATCGAAACAGTTGATTTGTGTTGTCTCTAGGAATTCTAAAGGGCGTACCGTTGCTTCCTAACCGGTGTCATTTGGGAGATCCGCCTCTGTACGTTCAAATGATTAATTTTGAGACTTTGCTCATGTGTGCAGTAAACCCTTGAATTCCCTAAGACCTTCCTTTCCTCCATCTCCTACCCCATTAAGCCCGCTTCAGTTCATCTCCTGAATTTCTTTGGAATCTGTCAGCCAGCTCTTCCTCAACTTCCTAATACTGAACTTGCCTGTCTGTTGCGATTAGGTCCTAACTAGTGTCCATATATCTTGTTTCCTTCCAATCCATTCTTCACACAAGAAACCTTCAAAGCAAGTTGGAACGTTGCTCATAAACATCGCTCACAAACATTGTTTTGAGAATAGAAAACACACTGTTGGCCTTTAAGACTCTGCGTGGTCTAGAATCCTCTCTGCTTCTCTAGCCCCATCTTGTGCCACTTTTGCCCTCACTTTCTATGCTTCAGATACACTGAATTAACCTTAGTTCTCACTCATCTGACAGAAGTCAGTTCAGATACTATTTTTCACTGTGATTCCTAGCATTAAGGAATTTGATTATCAGGTTTTGTATGAGGACTATTTCATCAGGGGTACAGAAGTTCTGGCCATCTCTGGTTTTGGATATCCCTTATTTGTTGAGACCTTTGCGTTGTTTGGTTGCCTTTTGTCTGTTTTCCAGATGGGAAAACAGGAACAAGGGAAGTATAGGTTATTACTAGGTGGGGTTGAACAAGTGGAGCAGCAAACTGCAAAGCAGAAAGAAGAGGGACGTACTATAGAGGGATATGACTTCCATTCTCAAGGCGCCTGCATCCTGTGCAGGGAGACAGCCTAACATAAAATGTGCCTAACAACAAATATATTGACTTCTTACTAAAAATCTCCAGTTCATAGAACCGAGGGGTTTGTACCTTCTCCTTTAAAAGTGATAGTCCTGGGACTTCCCCGGTGGTCCCGTGGTGAAGACTCTGCGCTTCCAATGCAGCAGGCGTGGGTTCAATCCCTGGTTGGGGAGCTAAGATCCCACATGCTGCGCAGCCAAAGAAATTTTTTTCGAACGTTATACTCCTGTATTGTTGGCTTTAGTGGTTTAGATTTTGTTGTACTGTTAAGAAGATTTCAGTTTATTTACCGGGAACAAACAACACATAATGTAAAAATAGTTTCCCAGAAACGATTTCCATCATTCTCTTCCTCCCTTTCTCCCGCAGACTGGTGTTTCACCTTGACAAGTTCTCTGTCATTCCATAGGAAAGCTGTCTGGCTTGGAGGTTGCAATCCCAGGGAATTTTTCATCAGCGGGGAAGTCTCCATCACTACAGAGGAATCAAGGGAGAAGTCAGTCCCTGGTAAGTGAGATGCTCCCCCTAAACACCAACACAGCAGTCGTGTACCTTTCAAGGGGTTCAGGGGCAAGATGGGCAAGGCATTTCTACTAACTCTTCTTAAGGATCACGGACAGTGCCCTATGCTACGAGGTAAGCGGTGACTGCTGTAGTTCTTACTGGTGATCCTTTCCTGTCACTGATTCTCGGCTTTCTTTGTATTTCATAGGACTGTTGTCAGTCCAATACAAAATGAGTCTTATTTTTAAAAACCTGAAATGTTTTACAGAGCCTAGCATTCTCATATAGGGTCCTTTCCATTCTCCCCACTTTCCCGAGAGGCCAAGAACACTTCACACCATGAACTAGGAGAGGGGGTAGAGCCCTTTCTGATGAAATACATCAACAAAGACAGAGCCTTAGCCTGCTTGCTCTCTGGACAGGATCTCGGACCACAAGGTCTTCAATCCTGGTATAAATGAAGGAAGTGAGGACAGTTCAACTGGCACTCTCATAACAAGAGTTCGGAAACACCTTCCGAAGAGACTATAGCAGTAGATGAGGGAAGGGAGTGCTACAGTGTGGCAGTACAGGGGGAACGATCGGCTACAGCAGTGAAAAGTGTGGTACCGATTGGTGTGCTCTCGGGGTTCTTGTACATGTAGCATAGATGACCTCTACGGTGGCCCTCCCACCTTCCCACCTGCATTAGGTGTTCTTTTTTTTTGTAATTTATGTTTATGTATTTATTTACTGTTTGAACTTATTTATTCTACGTATTTATGTTTTTGGCTGCACTGGGTCTCTCATTGCTGTGCACGGGCTTTCTCTAGTTGGCGGCTAGCGGGGGCTACTCTCGGTTGCGGTGTGCGGGCATCTCATCGCGGTGGCTTCTCTTGTTGCGGAGCATGGGCTGTAGGCACGTGGGCTTCGGTAGTTGAGGCTCACGGGCTCTAGAATGCAGGCTCCGTCGTCGTGGCACATGCGCTTAGTTGCTGCACGGCATGTGGGATCTTCGCAGACCAGGGCTCGAACCCGTGTCCCCTGCATTGGCAGGCGCCACCAGGGAAGCCCTAGGTGTTCTCATATAGAGTCTAAAAACAGAGAGCACTGAGAGAAGGTAGTGGTTATTAAAGGCTCAGGATCTAAATTCTACCTGTCTCTACACCCCTTCCCAGCTGTCAATTTGACCCCATTTTTGAATGCTGACCTCATTGTTCAACTTTTCTCTGCCGTCTGTATACTCACCTTGAAAACTTGTTTCTGTGATGCGTTGAGCAGACACAGGGTGGCAGACTGCAGAGGTGGAAGCTGGTGGTCGGATATTTGTGGGCTGAATCTCCTTCAGTCCCATTCCCATTTCTGGTTGCCCAGAGGCCCTACTTCCTGTGTGTGACGCCGAGCCGTAGGATTGCGGGCAGGAGCCAAGTTCTCCATACAGTAAAGACCCCAGTGTGCCTTGGTTACAGTAATATACCTGGCTTCCTTCCTGGCAGGGAAGTGACAGGCGGCTATGCCCCTGCTTTGTTCGTGGGCCTCCTGATCCAGCAGTTCCCTTGGCTCTGCCCCTGTCGTCAGCTGCCCCTAGGATAACTCTGAGCCCTAGCCACTTCTCTGGTAGATTTCCCTATTCCCCCACTACAGTCACACCTGAATAAGGCAACTCAGACCTTTCAGAGATGTGTCCTGAACCTCTTGTTTTCTGAAATACCTATCTGGTGGTTGTGAGACTTAAGGCCAGCGTCCCCGAGAGACTTTTTCTATTTCTCCTAGTAAACCTAGACTCATCTTCTGTCACCTTCAACTCTACTCCAATTGTGTTCTTTCAACCCAGACCTCTGACCCTGCTTTTTACTTCTGCCGTTTCATCCTCGCTCCTGCTTCCTTTCCTAAATCCATACGTCTCTTTTGGCCTTCCTAGCCCTGGGCCAAGTTCCTTCCTCTTTGCTCAGTTTTTACCCCTTTCCTTCATTCTCCCATCCAACTTTCAGTCCTTCCTTTCTCACGCCCCAGTTAGCAGCATCTGAAAATTCGAAAGGTTTGTTACTCGTCTATTAATTGTATTCCATTTACTTATTCAGTTCTATACCTGTCTTACCTGTGTATGGAAGAACAGCTGGTAGCCAAGGTGGCACCAAGAATCCTAGCAGCTCTCACTTGACGTATCCGTAGTAGTCGGCAATTTCCATTTCGTTTTCCCTCTCGGTGAAAAATTGCAGCTTGCCCGAAGAGGTGTATCTGGCAGCATTCTCCCGTTGTTGTTGAGCCCGCCTCTTCATGGCCTCTCGCTCTGGCCTCTGCTCTTGTTCGATGGGCTTTGACATGACTGGCTCAGGCACGTTGGGTTCCCTCCATGGAACTCGTTGCTTGCTGAAGTCTTGGAGTAGAAAGTGGGTTTGGAGCTTGGGTGGGGACTGGCGCTTATTCACAGCAGGGGGAACAGGCTCCCGCTGGAGAGGAGCGCCAGATGAAGTTTTGGAGGGTGCAGGCCTAGGAGCAGCAGACTGAGGGACACGAGGCTGGGTATGGTTGGGCCAAGCCGGTTGGGTTGGGTTGGTCACAGTTGGCTGAGCTGGTTTGGCGGGGCCTGGCAAAGAGGCAGGAGCTGGCTGGGATGAATTGGCTGCAGCAGGTTGAGCTGAGTCAGTAGAACCAGGCTGGGCACGGTAAGCCCCAGCAGGCCGATGTGAGGCCAGAGACTGTGGCCTCCGAGGAGCGGGTCGAGCTTGAGGCTTGTCCCAGGCAGAAAAAGGCAGAGGTATCAACTTGACCTTCCCAGGAGGAGGCCGCTCATACTGGGCTGGAGACGGACACTCTGTTTCAGCACTGCTGTCTGGTTTCTGGGCTTGGACTTGCGTTTTCTCAGGACCCTTCCCCTCACGTGGGGTATGCCGCCATGGCTGGATAGCTGGGGGTGGCTGGGGGGTCTTTGGGGTTGCTTGACTTTCCCAAGAGCCGACAGGAAGAGCGCCCAGTTTTCGTCTCATTCTTCTTCCCCAGCGCATGAAGAACCTTCACAGACTCCAGCATGCGCACGCCAAGGGAGGTTCGAGGCTTTTGAAAGCTCTGTTGGAGAAGCTCAGTTTGGTGTTCCTTTCGCTTCGTGTGGGGGATTGCTGGCTTCTCTTCTGCCTTGACTTTGTTCCCTGACTGCTTGTTCTCCTCAGCCTTGTTTCTCCCTCTGGTCCTTTTGGTCTTTTCCTGCCCGTGGCTCTTAGTTTTGCTGATCTTTCTGGATGCAGCTTTCTGAGGTTTGCCTTGAGAGTGCTTGGCCGTGTTCACAGGAGCCCTGTCACTGACTGCAGCGTGGCATATAACCACTTCTCCCCCTAACAGGCACTCTGGATTCTTTGGCTGGATTTTGGCCTTGGGAGCGCCACTGATAGGCTCAGAGGCTTTCTGTTTGTTCTTCCTGGGTTGATCAGAGGGAACCTTTATGACACTTGGCTTTTCCTGCACCTGATTCACCTTAATGGCTCTGGTGTCTTTAGCTTTGATCACGTTGGGACCTTGGGATTGATCAAGATCTTTCAAAGGATTAAAGAGCTGGGGAAGGTGAATATCCTCCGCCAGTGTAGTAATGTCTGCAAGACCACTGCTAGGTTCAATCCCATTTTCAAGTGTCCCTAGGTCCTGACGACTCCGGCTGTTCTCTCCCAGATCAGCATTTTCAGAACCAGGCTGCTCCTCTTGGCTGAGGGGATCGGTGCAGGCCAGCGGCTGGTGAATATCAGGGATTCCTAAAGGGAGTAGTGGAGGATCTTGGTTCTCTGTTGGGATCTGGTAGGCATCCAGAGGCTTTGAAAGCTTGGTTTTGATATCATCCACGTGCTTACTCTCTATTTGTCCCTGGCTTGGAGCTGGAGGCAGGGCCAGGAGACGCCTGGCACTCTGGACTGGAGCTGTCACTGAAATGTCCCCAAGTTCAGATGGTGGGTTACTCTCAAGTATGTGGCTGTTTCTGCTACTGCAGGACTTGGGGAGTTCTTGACTTTGTGTCACACAAAACGTCTGGCTTGGAGGTTGCAATCCCAGGGAATTTTTCATCACCAGGGGGGAGGTCTCCATCCCTACAAAGGGATCAAGGGAGAAGTCAGTCCCTGGTAAGTGAGATGCTCCCCCTAAACACCAACACAGCAGTCGTGTACCTTTCAAGGGGTTCAGGGGCAAGATGGGCAAGGCATTTCTACTAACTCTTCTTAAGGATCATGGACAGTGCCCTATGCTACGAGGTAAGCGGTGACTGTTGTAATTCTTACTGGTGAGCCTTTCCTGTCGCTGATTCTCGGCTCGCTTTGTATTTCATAGGACTGTTATAAGTCCAATACAAAATGAGTCTTATTTTTAAAAACCTGAAATGTTTTACAAAGCCTAGCATTCTCATATAGGGTCCTTTCCATTCTCCCCACTTTCCCGAGAGGCCAAGAACACGTCACACCATGAACTAGGAGAGGGGGTAGAGCCCTTGCTGATGAAATACATCAACAAAGACAGAGTCTTAGCCTGCTTGCTCTCTGGACAGGATCTCGGACCACAAGGTCTTCAATCCTGGTATAAATGAAGGAAGTGAGGACAGTTCAACTGGCACTCTCATAACAAGAGTTCTGAAACACCTTCCGAAGAGACTATAGCAGTAGATGAGGGAAGGGAGTGCTACAGTGTGGCAGTACAGGGGGAACGATCGGCTACAGCAGTGAAAAGTGTGGTACCGATTGGTGTGCTCTCGGGGTTCTTGTACATGTAGCATAGATGACCTCTACAGTGGCCCTCCCACCTTCCCACCTGCATTAGGTGTTCTTTTTTTTGTAATTTATGTTTATGTATTTATTTACTGTTTGAACTTATTTATTCTACGTATTTATTTTTTTGGCTGCACTGGGTCTCTCATTGCTGTGCACGGGCTTTCTCTAGTTGGCGGCTAGCGGGGGCTACTCTTGGTTGCGGTGTGCGGGCTTCTCATCGCGGTGGCTTCTCTTTGTTGCGGAGCATGGGCTGTAGGCACGTGGGCTTCGGTAGTTGAGGCTCACGGGCTCTAGAATGCAGGCTCCGTCGTTGTGGCACATGCGCTTAGTTGCTGCACGGCATGTGGGATCTTCGCAGACCAGGGCTCGAACCCGTGTCCCCCGCATTGCATTGGCAGGCGGATTCTTAACCACGGCGCCACCAGGGAAGCCCTAGGTGTTCTCATAGAGAGTCTAAAAACAGAGGGCACTGAGCGAAGGTAGTGGTTATTAAAGGCTCAGGATCTAAATTCTACCTGCCTCTACACCCCTTCCCAGCTGTCGATTTGACCCCATTTTTGAGTGCCGACCTCATTCTTCAACTTTCTCTGGCGTTTGTTATACTCACCTTGAAAACTTGTTTCTGTGATGCGTTGAGCAGACACAGGGTGGCAGACTGCAGAGGTGGAAGCTGGTGGTCGGATATTTGTGGGCTGAATCTCCTTCGGTCCCATTCCCATTTCTGGTTGCCCAGAGGCCCGACTTCCTGTGTATGACGCCGAGCCGTAGGATTGCGGGCAGGAGCCAAGTTCTCCATACAGTAAAGACCCCAGTGTGCCTTGGTTATAGTAATATACCTGGCTTCCTTCCTGGCAGGGAAGTGGCAGGCGGCTCTGCCCCTGATTTGGAATCTGAGATGGTGTTCCCTGAGCAAGGCTGGCAGAAAGCGATGGATGTAGAGGGACCATGTTCTTGGCGTCTGAAGTTTTATCATACTGGGCTGCCAGAAACATGGAGGAGGCAGCTGTGTGGCGGTCAGTGAGTGCCAGAGTAAAGTCTCCGAGTGAAGAAGAATTCTTTTCAGTGCTTGCTGTGATGTCCCACTCAAGAACACCTGGATAGGAAGCAGCTGAAGTGGAGATCTGGCTGTGGTCAGTAACTCCAGATAACATAGTCGTGCTAGAATGTTGGTAAAGGTAGGCACTACCCATGAGTGTCTGGAAAGGGGTACCGGTAGCCGATGCCGAACTGACGGCAGGGGCAGAGACTCTGGAGAAGTTGCAGACACTTCCTGTTAGGGAAGTTGCATTGCTCACCACAGGAGGAGAATGCTGCAGAGAATTTAGAGTTCCAAGTAGAGATGGATGTTGGAAATTTTCTGTAAGAACAAGAGGGTCATGAAAAACTCAGGGAGGTTGAGAAATTCTCACTACGTTTGAGGAACGGCATCATCTGAAGGTTCTTGCTATCAGGACACCTCTACTATCACTACTTCCTGAGAAACCCAAAATCAGACAGTTGATGATGGCTGTAAGGACTGAGCAGTTTTCCACTCTTCTCTATTAACTGCCTGTGCTCCCATCTTGGGCACAGACGGGCAGAAGAGCCAAGTGGTGTGGTTCAGAGATTGTTCTCTAGGCTGGAAGCAACCTTCTCCCTGCCCTGTCTTTCCCTTCAGCCTGCACTCGTATTGACTTCTATGCTATTTCCTAGACTGGAAGCATTTTAGAACTAGGAGGCCCTTAGAGAACTTCGATGTTCTCAGTCTCATTTCGTGAGTAAGGAAACTGAGGCTCAGAGAGGTCGGGTTGACTTGTTCAAGTTCTCTCATTATGTTAGTATCATTACCAGGTTTCAGAACCTAAGTATCCTGACTTCCTTGCCAGGACTCCACTCTGAGCATGATACTGCCAGAAAGCAGGAGAAATAGAACTTATAATATAGGCATTTTTTTTGTCCATTAGAAAACAGTACGGCTATTACCATTGTCGTCTTCGGTGTCTCCCTTTGCTTGTGCAGTTCCCACGCTATTACCTAGAGGTGACGTACAGCTCAGTCCAACTGGTGAATTGAAAGAGTCATTTTTGCCCTCTTCAAGCCCGGTTTCTCATCCTACCTCAAAATGATTACCCGAAAGTGGATTTCTTAAGTGCTTTTGGAAAGGGAAAAGTTATCTGATTACTTCAGATTCCTCACCTATAAAGTGGTTATAACACCACCACCAATAATAATAGCAGTAATAATTAATAGATGAATAAGCTGATCTATTGCGTATGATTTATATGGAGGAAGATACAATAAGTTCTAGAAAGACAAAGAAAAATCATGACAAGCATATTACGTTAACGAAAAAGAAATCCATAGATATTAATGAAAACTGGGGTATGTGGCAAGTATCGAAGCCTAATGAATTTACTAACAAATGGCATTCTGTACCATCCATGCAATATTATGAAAGTGAATTTTGCCCACTCTATTTTAGTGAATACTATTAACCAGAAAACACGATGGAGGTGATAGAGGTGAATGAATTCCTAGCCAATGCATACAGACAGAGAAGGTATGTCAGTAAAAAATGCATAACAAGCAACAGAATGCAATAAATGTGCATGTATAGGTAGCCACAACACATATAGACAAGTATTTCAATGAAAACCGGTACGAAGCAGACAGCAAAATAATAAGTGTAAAAGAGTTTCATTATTGTGCTCCTTCATATTTTTACCCAGCAAGTAAGAGGTATTAAGCCTAGGAGAAATATATATTTCAATGAATATAGCTTATATAATAAGCAGAAAGGAAGCTTAAAATGTATCAGGAAGGTTTTTGGATTTATCCTAGAACTTAGATTAGAATCATCTTCAGCATCCAAGAAGATGGCATCCCAAAACCTCAAAAAACCATCATGCCTAGAATCCAATTAAAAAAGATTTTCGAATGTAAGAAAATCCACAGGACTCCACAATATGGTTTTCGATAAACGTGGATGTTTGTTTGTTTTGTTTCTTTGGCCGCGCCGCGTGGCCCTGGCCGTGAAAGCACCGAGTCCTAAGCACTGGACCGCCAGGGAATTCCCTAAGTGGGGGGAATTAGAGATGTGGGGCTTGACTTTTTCTTCTTCTTCTTCTTCTTCGGTAGCTAAGATCTACAAGCGAACGATGGCTGTTGATCAATGTGCTCTCTGTGTTAGGAAGGAAATAACTGTAAAAATGAAAAGCAGCCTTGCCTTAGAACCTACATATCACACCAAGGAAAATAGTCCTTCTGATTCAATTTAGAAGATATCACTTAAAATGTTGAATTGGTGAAATGTCTACCTAGTTTAAAAATTAGAAAGAATAAAACACTGAAAAGCAGCCCCCTAGATAACCACTGTGGTTGCTTGTTTATAGGAGGCATCATTTCTAAAACGTATTTCTAAAATGTTTATATTCAAAACTGTCAAGTGGCCAACTGTATTCAGAGAGGCAATAAAAGAAAGAAAACGGAGTATGACTTTTCTGATAAGCTGCCTTTCCCGGTGATCCCCTGTTCTGGCCTTACTTTCCTTCTTAAGTCTGTTAATGTAAGGGTTTGCTACCATCAACTTGGTTTTGCCCTGCTCTGAGCAGGTTTCCCTCTGTGCTGTTTCTGCTTTAATTGAAAATCTTTGGTTCCCATCAGCATTCCATTGCAAACTCCGTTTTTCTTGAGAGCTCCTCTATGCTTTCCCTCTTCATTCTTACATTTTCTCCCATCTCTTGGTGCCTGTTGGCCTGTGCTAATGAAAACCATCCTAAACTTCCTTACGCTCGACTCTGTGCCTCCCTGTAGAGCCCAGTACTCTCCATCCTCTCTCCCTATTCTCTCTTTTCAACTAGTCGAAATCCTAGTGGAGGGAGACCATTAGAGATGAAACATCTTGGTATATATTGCTAGTTTTCTATGTCCCCTGACTTTTCTATGTTTCTGTTGAAACACTCTTGAGAAGTGTCTGATTTCGTTTTCTACATGGGTACCCTTTAAGGCTCAATACTGGAAAAGAAGGGGATCAGAGTGATCAACCCAACGTGGTATCCTAACGTAACAGTTAAGGAAAGCAACAGGCTTTGTGAGACAGCCAGTGATTTGTCCAAAGTCACACAGATAGTAAACGTCAAAGTCAAAAGTGAAATTAGGTCTCCAGACGTGTAGTTCAATACTTTCCCTCATTATTCCATGCTATTTTGAATCTCCTACTCAATTTAGGGGCAAAAGAAATCGAACGCAAAACTTTCCAAAGTTTCTTTTCTTACCTGACATGGTCAGAGAAGAGGAAGCATCCACTGCAGGTACCAGGGATGAGGAGACAACACTAGAGGATGTCCGAGTGGCTGCAGCTGAACGGCGCACGTGTCCAGTACAGAGGTCACTGGTTACTGGTCCAAACAGCTCCACGGAAACCCCAAGACTCTACCAAGTGGTAGTAGGTTTGGTAGGAGAGTGATGTCACAAAGCAGGCAGTTGAAAGGTATGAGAGAGCCAATAGGGAGGTCCGATCCCCAACAGGAAGGCGGGCTTGGGTGAAGAGAGTGTAGGAGAGCTAAAACAACACCTGAGTTTCTGAGCTCTGGGGAGGAAATCCTAGAAGACAGATTTACCTCCCCCAGGCTCTTCCATTAGGGAAATCATTGCAACATTTCTTACAGACGTTCATTAATACACTGAACTAAGAGTTACTTATATTCTACAGAGTATTCTATTTTATGTATCATATACTTAGAGCTATATAGATCTTCTTTAATTAATAATCCTTAGGAAGGAAAGAGCCATCTAGTTTGAACTATTACAGTTGTTCTGAAATCATATGTGTCTAATGAGTGAACTGATAGCAGCTTTTAAGGAGCCAAAGTAGGGATTAAGAAGCTCTTTTTGTAACTTGGTTCAAGAGTAGGGTGAAGTTTGTTGAGTGTACCTTGTGGAGAATGTTGTGGTCCAAGGCTCTTCTCTTTTAGTTTCTTCTCCTTGACTCCTACCTTCCTTGGGCTGGGCTAGGCTGGGGGCCAGGTTGGACTTGCGACTTAACGTTTCTCTTCCGCTTTCTCTTTTTTTTTTTTCTTCCATTATGGGCATTGCTTCGAGGACAAGCCTTGATCTTGCATTGGACGTTACTTCCTGTCAACTTCCAGCAGCAGGAGTCTTCTTTTCAGTGCTTGATGCTTCACGAAATAGACTCTGCCCGTTGGCAGCAAATACCAGAGAGCTAGGAGACAGAGCTGGTTGCAGACCTTTCCTCTTCCAGCCTTTGGTTGCAATTGTTTGGCCCATAATTTGCTAGCTCTAGTTCCTTGGGCCACACAGGTATCCTGCCATCTCCAGCTCTTGTTATATGTGAGAGACATTCTGAACACTGTCCCTTTTTCTTTGCACAGAAGTATATACAGTGTGGCAGTTACTGTAATCTCCTCCGCCTTGCAAACAGCCACTCTAGAATCTTGGACCTCTAGGACTCTCTGTCTTGCATGCTTGGGGGCAAGGCCAAGCAAAATGAAGAGGAGAATAATTAGAGAAAGAGGAGGACGTTGGTGGAGAATTGGGAGCAGGTAAGGTGAAAGGGCACAGGAGAAAAGAGATGCATGTAGACTTTTTGGTTTCTGTGGGAAACAGGTTGACACACTTGGGCCTCATTTGGTATTAACAGAACAGAGAGTTAAAGATCTAAGTAGCTAGATAGTGTGCAGCAACTGCCATGAAGTCTGTACACTGAAGAGAAGAGTCTCACATCTAGTTTTCATTTTGTTTTATGTCATAGTACCTTATTTATAGCATTCACTGGTGTGTTTGTAGAATACAGATGTTTTCAAATGCTCTGGTTTTGTCTACATGGTTATCTCCTTGTCCTGTTTGTAAGGAATCCAACATTGTAAGACATATTGCATGTTTTTCTCTTGACGATTGTTGACCTTGAAGCGTCATGAACTAACTTGAGCTGTTGGATTCTGTGGAGAAACGTTCAAAAGGGTCTGTGAAAAAGGCACTGTGGTGAGTCGCATTATGCACCCGAGCGTAAGGAGCAGATATCTGCCACCAGCCCAGCTTGGCCTGGATTGCCTCTGTTTTAGTTCCCCTGGTTAGTGCTTTTCTCCCTAACCACTCTTGTGACTGTGATAATGTGAGTAAGGGCGGAGTTGCTAATGATCTATGTGTGAGGTAAGCTGGTTTGAGGGAGGAAATCTATGGACCTAGTCATTTTCCTTGGTGGTAAGCTTTCAGGGGTGCAGAGATGGATCTTCCTGGGGCCTTTTCTGGTCCCAGGAAGATATCGCATAGATGGGACCTCCCAAGACACACATTGAATCTTTAGGCCTGTTTTTCCTATTATGAGGTACGAGTTTCTTCACTGATGGGGATGATGCTTATCTGAGAAGAAATTGTGAAAGGTGGTGTAGTGTAGAGGTGTGGCTTAAGCTTTTAAGTTTTCCTCCAGGTTTTTCCCCTAAGCTTCCTACTTCGGACGGCCTACTTACATGATACTAGTAGGTGATGTCCGGCTAACAGCTTCCTAAATATACCTGCAAGCCAGATCAGTGTCTCTTTTCTCTGTATTCCCATGGAAATCAAGAGTCCCGCCGAATTTTCCATCGAAACAGTTGATTTGTGTTGTCTCTAGGAATTCTAAAGGGCGTACCGTTGCTTCCTAACCGGTGTCATTTGGGAGATCCGCCTCTGTACGTTCAAATGATTAATTTTGAGACTTTGCTCATGTGTGCAGTAAACCCTTGAATTCCCTAAGACCTTCCTTTCCTCCATCTCCTACCCCATTAAGCCCGCTTCAGTTCATCTCCTGAATTTCTTTGGAATCTGTCAGCCAGCTCTTCCTCAACTTCCTAATACTGAACTTGCCTGTCTGTTGCGATTAGGTCCTAACTAGTGTCCATATATCTTGTTTCCTTCCAATCCATTCTTCACACAAGAAACCTTCAAAGCAAGTTGGAACGTTGCTCATAAACATCGCTCACAAACATTGTTTTGAGAATAGAAAACACACTGTTGGCCTTTAAGACTCTGCGTGGTCTAGAATCCTCTCTGCTTCTCTAGCCCCATCTTGTGCCACTTTTGCCCTCACTTTCTATGCTTCAGATACACTGAATTAACCTTAGTTCTCACTCATCTGACAGAAGTCAGTTCAGATACTATTTTTCACTGTGATTCCTAGCATTAAGGAATTTGATTATCAGGTTTTGTATGAGGACTATTTCATCAGGGGTACAGAAGTTCTGGCCATCTCTGGTTTTGGATATCCCTTATTTGTTGAGACCTTTGCGTTGTTTGGTTGCCTTTTGTCTGTTTTCCAGATGGGAAAACAGGAACAAGGGAAGTATAGGTTATTACTAGGTGGGGTTGAACAAGTGGAGCAGCAAACTGCAAAGCAGAAAGAAGAGGGACGTACTATAGAGGGATATGACTTCCATTCTCAAGGCGCCTGCATCCTGTGCAGGGAGACAGCCTAACATAAAATGTGCCTAACAACAAATATATTGACTTCTTACTAAAAATCTCCAGTTCATAGAACCGAGGGGTTTGTACCTTCTCCTTTAAAAGTGATAGTCCTGGGACTTCCCCGGTGGTCCCGTGGTGAAGACTCTGCGCTTCCAATGCAGCAGGCGTGGGTTCAATCCCTGGTTGGGGAGCTAAGATCCCACATGCTGCGCAGCCAAAGAAATTTTTTTCGAACGTTATACTCCTGTATTGTTGGCTTTAGTGGTTTAGATTTTGTTGTACTGTTAAGAAGATTTCAGTTTATTTACCGGGAACAAACAACACATAATGTAAAAATAGTTTCCCAGAAACGATTTCCATCATTCTCTTCCTCCCTTTCTCCCGCAGACTGGTGTTTCACCTTGACAAGTTCTCTGTCATTCCATAGGAAAGCTGTCTGGCTTGGAGGTTGCAATCCCAGGGAATTTTTCATCAGCGGGGAAGTCTCCATCACTACAGAGGAATCAAGGGAGAAGTCAGTCCCTGGTAAGTGAGATGCTCCCCCTAAACACCAACACAGCAGTCGTGTACCTTTCAAGGGGTTCAGGGGCAAGATGGGCAAGGCATTTCTACTAACTCTTCTTAAGGATCACGGACAGTGCCCTATGCTACGAGGTAAGCGGTGACTGCTGTAGTTCTTACTGGTGATCCTTTCCTGTCACTGATTCTCGGCTTTCTTTGTATTTCATAGGACTGTTGTCAGTCCAATACAAAATGAGTCTTATTTTTAAAAACCTGAAATGTTTTACAGAGCCTAGCATTCTCATATAGGGTCCTTTCCATTCTCCCCACTTTCCCGAGAGGCCAAGAACACTTCACACCATGAACTAGGAGAGGGGGTAGAGCCCTTTCTGATGAAATACATCAACAAAGACAGAGCCTTAGCCTGCTTGCTCTCTGGACAGGATCTCGGACCACAAGGTCTTCAATCCTGGTATAAATGAAGGAAGTGAGGACAGTTCAACTGGCACTCTCATAACAAGAGTTCGGAAACACCTTCCGAAGAGACTATAGCAGTAGATGAGGGAAGGGAGTGCTACAGTGTGGCAGTACAGGGGGAACGATCGGCTACAGCAGTGAAAAGTGTGGTACCGATTGGTGTGCTCTCGGGGTTCTTGTACATGTAGCATAGATGACCTCTACGGTGGCCCTCCCACCTTCCCACCTGCATTAGGTGTTCTTTTTTTTTGTAATTTATGTTTATGTATTTATTTACTGTTTGAACTTATTTATTCTACGTATTTATGTTTTTGGCTGCACTGGGTCTCTCATTGCTGTGCACGGGCTTTCTCTAGTTGGCGGCTAGCGGGGGCTACTCTCGGTTGCGGTGTGCGGGCATCTCATCGCGGTGGCTTCTCTTGTTGCGGAGCATGGGCTGTAGGCACGTGGGCTTCGGTAGTTGAGGCTCACGGGCTCTAGAATGCAGGCTCCGTCGTCGTGGCACATGCGCTTAGTTGCTGCACGGCATGTGGGATCTTCGCAGACCAGGGCTCGAACCCGTGTCCCCTGCATTGGCAGGCGCCACCAGGGAAGCCCTAGGTGTTCTCATATAGAGTCTAAAAACAGAGAGCACTGAGAGAAGGTAGTGGTTATTAAAGGCTCAGGATCTAAATTCTACCTGTCTCTACACCCCTTCCCAGCTGTCAATTTGACCCCATTTTTGAATGCTGACCTCATTGTTCAACTTTTCTCTGCCGTCTGTATACTCACCTTGAAAACTTGTTTCTGTGATGCGTTGAGCAGACACAGGGTGGCAGACTGCAGAGGTGGAAGCTGGTGGTCGGATATTTGTGGGCTGAATCTCCTTCAGTCCCATTCCCATTTCTGGTTGCCCAGAGGCCCTACTTCCTGTGTGTGACGCCGAGCCGTAGGATTGCGGGCAGGAGCCAAGTTCTCCATACAGTAAAGACCCCAGTGTGCCTTGGTTACAGTAATATACCTGGCTTCCTTCCTGGCAGGGAAGTGACAGGCGGCTATGCCCCTGCTTTGTTCGTGGGCCTCCTGATCCAGCAGTTCCCTTGGCTCTGCCCCTGTCGTCAGCTGCCCCTAGGATAACTCTGAGCCCTAGCCACTTCTCTGGTAGATTTCCCTATTCCCCCACTACAGTCACACCTGAATAAGGCAACTCAGACCTTTCAGAGATGTGTCCTGAACCTCTTGTTTTCTGAAATACCTATCTGGTGGTTGTGAGACTTAAGGCCAGCGTCCCCGAGAGACTTTTTCTATTTCTCCTAGTAAACCTAGACTCATCTTCTGTCACCTTCAACTCTACTCCAATTGTGTTCTTTCAACCCAGACCTCTGACCCTGCTTTTTACTTCTGCCGTTTCATCCTCGCTCCTGCTTCCTTTCCTAAATCCATACGTCTCTTTTGGCCTTCCTAGCCCTGGGCCAAGTTCCTTCCTCTTTGCTCAGTTTTTACCCCTTTCCTTCATTCTCCCATCCAACTTTCAGTCCTTCCTTTCTCACGCCCCAGTTAGCAGCATCTGAAAATTCGAAAGGTTTGTTACTCGTCTATTAATTGTATTCCATTTACTTATTCAGTTCTATACCTGTCTTACCTGTGTATGGAAGAACAGCTGGTAGCCAAGGTGGCACCAAGAATCCTAGCAGCTCTCACTTGACGTATCCGTAGTAGTCGGCAATTTCCATTTCGTTTTCCCTCTCGGTGAAAAATTGCAGCTTGCCCGAAGAGGTGTATCTGGCAGCATTCTCCCGTTGTTGTTGAGCCCGCCTCTTCATGGCCTCTCGCTCTGGCCTCTGCTCTTGTTCGATGGGCTTTGACATGACTGGCTCAGGCACGTTGGGTTCCCTCCATGGAACTCGTTGCTTGCTGAAGTCTTGGAGTAGAAAGTGGGTTTGGAGCTTGGGTGGGGACTGGCGCTTATTCACAGCAGGGGGAACAGGCTCCCGCTGGAGAGGAGCACCAGATGAAGTTTTGGAGGGTGCAGGCCTAGGAGCAGCAGACTGAGGGACACGAGGCTGGGTATGGTTGGGCCAAGCCGGTTGGGTTGGGTTGGTCACAGTTGGCTGAGCTGGTTTGGCGGGGCCTGGCAAAGAGGCAGGAGCTGGCTGGGATGAATTGGCTGCAGCAGGTTGAGCTGAGTCAGTAGAACCAGGCTGGGCACGGTAAGCCCCAGCAGGCCGATGTGAGGCCAGAGACTGTGGCCTCCGAGGAGCGGGTCGAGCTTGAGGCTTGTCCCAGGCAGAAAAAGGCAGAGGTATCAACTTGACCTTCCCAGGAGGAGGCCGCTCATACTGGGCTGGAGACGGACACTCTGTTTCAGCACTGCTGTCTGGTTTCTGGGCTTGGACTTGCGTTTTCTCAGGACCCTTCCCCTCACGTGGGGTATGCCGCCATGGCTGGATAGCTGGGGGTGGCTGGGGGGTCTTTGGGGTTGCTTGACTTTCCCAAGAGCCGACAGGAAGAGCGCCCAGTTTTCGTCTCATTCTTCTTCCCCAGCGCATGAAGAACCTTCACAGACTCCAGCATGCGCACGCCAAGGGAGGTTCGAGGCTTTTGAAAGCTCTGTTGGAGAAGCTCAGTTTGGTGTTCCTTTCGCTTCGTGTGGGGGATTGCTGGCTTCTCTTCTGCCTTGACTTTGTTCCCTGACTGCTTGTTCTCCTCAGCCTTGTTTCTCCCTCTGGTCCTTTTGGTCTTTTCCTGCCCGTGGCTCTTAGTTTTGCTGATCTTTCTGGATGCAGCTTTCTGAGGTTTGCCTTGAGAGTGCTTGGCCGTGTTCACAGGAGCCCTGTCACTGACTGCAGCGTGGCATATAACCACTTCTCCCCCTAACAGGCACTCTGGATTCTTTGGCTGGATTTTGGCCTTGGGAGCGCCACTGATAGGCTCAGAGGCTTTCTGTTTGTTCTTCCTGGGTTGATCAGAGGGAACCTTTATGACACTTGGCTTTTCCTGCACCTGATTCACCTTAATGGCTCTGGTGTCTTTAGCTTTGATCACGTTGGGACCTTGGGATTGATCAAGATCTTTCAAAGGATTAAAGAGCTGGGGAAGGTGAATATCCTCCGCCAGTGTAGTAATGTCTGCAAGACCACTGCTAGGTTCAATCCCATTTTCAAGTGTCCCTAGGTCCTGACGACTCCGGCTGTTCTCTCCCAGATCAGCATTTTCAGAACCAGGCTGCTCCTCTTGGCTGAGGGGATCGGTGCAGGCCAGCGGCTGGTGAATATCAGGGATTCCTAAAGGGAGTAGTGGAGGATCTTGGTTCTCTGTTGGGATCTGGTAGGCATCCAGAGGCTTTGAAAGCTTGGTTTTGATATCATCCACGTGCTTACTCTCTATTTGTCCCTGGCTTGGAGCTGGAGGCAGGGCCAGGAGACGCCTGGCACTCTGGACTGGAGCTGTCACTGAAATGTCCCCAAGTTCAGATGGTGGGTTACTCTCAAGTATGTGGCTGTTTCTGCTACTGCAGGACTTGGGGAGTTCTTGACTTTGTGTCACACAAAACGTCTGGCTTGGAGGTTGCAATCCCAGGGAATTTTTCATCACCAGGGGGGAGGTCTCCATCCCTACAAAGGGATCAAGGGAGAAGTCAGTCCCTGGTAAGTGAGATGCTCCCCCTAAACACCAACACAGCAGTCGTGTACCTTTCAAGGGGTTCAGGGGCAAGATGGGCAAGGCATTTCTACTAACTCTTCTTAAGGATCATGGACAGTGCCCTATGCTACGAGGTAAGCGGTGACTGTTGTAATTCTTACTGGTGAGCCTTTCCTGTCGCTGATTCTCGGCTCGCTTTGTATTTCATAGGACTGTTATAAGTCCAATACAAAATGAGTCTTATTTTTAAAAACCTGAAATGTTTTACAAAGCCTAGCATTCTCATATAGGGTCCTTTCCATTCTCCCCACTTTCCCGAGAGGCCAAGAACACGTCACACCATGAACTAGGAGAGGGGGTAGAGCCCTTGCTGATGAAATACATCAACAAAGACAGAGTCTTAGCCTGCTTGCTCTCTGGACAGGATCTCGGACCACAAGGTCTTCAATCCTGGTATAAATGAAGGAAGTGAGGACAGTTCAACTGGCACTCTCATAACAAGAGTTCTGAAACACCTTCCGAAGAGACTATAGCAGTAGATGAGGGAAGGGAGTGCTACAGTGTGGCAGTACAGGGGGAACGATCGGCTACAGCAGTGAAAAGTGTGGTACCGATTGGTGTGCTCTCGGGGTTCTTGTACATGTAGCATAGATGACCTCTACAGTGGCCCTCCCACCTTCCCACCTGCATTAGGTGTTCTTTTTTTTGTAATTTATGTTTATGTATTTATTTACTGTTTGAACTTATTTATTCTACGTATTTATTTTTTTGGCTGCACTGGGTCTCTCATTGCTGTGCACGGGCTTTCTCTAGTTGGCGGCTAGCGGGGGCTACTCTTGGTTGCGGTGTGCGGGCTTCTCATCGCGGTGGCTTCTCTTTGTTGCGGAGCATGGGCTGTAGGCACGTGGGCTTCGGTAGTTGAGGCTCACGGGCTCTAGAATGCAGGCTCCGTCGTTGTGGCACATGCGCTTAGTTGCTGCACGGCATGTGGGATCTTCGCAGACCAGGGCTCGAACCCGTGTCCCCCGCATTGCATTGGCAGGCGGATTCTTAACCACGGCGCCACCAGGGAAGCCCTAGGTGTTCTCATAGAGAGTCTAAAAACAGAGGGCACTGAGCGAAGGTAGTGGTTATTAAAGGCTCAGGATCTAAATTCTACCTGCCTCTACACCCCTTCCCAGCTGTCGATTTGACCCCATTTTTGAGTGCCGACCTCATTCTTCAACTTTCTCTGGCGTTTGTTATACTCACCTTGAAAACTTGTTTCTGTGATGCGTTGAGCAGACACAGGGTGGCAGACTGCAGAGGTGGAAGCTGGTGGTCGGATATTTGTGGGCTGAATCTCCTTCGGTCCCATTCCCATTTCTGGTTGCCCAGAGGCCCGACTTCCTGTGTATGACGCCGAGCCGTAGGATTGCGGGCAGGAGCCAAGTTCTCCATACAGTAAAGACCCCAGTGTGCCTTGGTTATAGTAATATACCTGGCTTCCTTCCTGGCAGGGAAGTGGCAGGCGGCTCTGCCCCTGATTTGGAATCTGAGATGGTGTTCCCTGAGCAAGGCTGGCAGAAAGCGATGGATGTAGAGGGACCATGTTCTTGGCGTCTGAAGTTTTATCATACTGGGCTGCCAGAAACATGGAGGAGGCAGCTGTGTGGCGGTCAGTGAGTGCCAGAGTAAAGTCTCCGAGTGAAGAAGAATTCTTTTCAGTGCTTGCTGTGATGTCCCACTCAAGAACACCTGGATAGGAAGCAGCTGAAGTGGAGATCTGGCTGTGGTCAGTAACTCCAGATAACATAGTCGTGCTAGAATGTTGGTAAAGGTAGGCACTACCCATGAGTGTCTGGAAAGGGGTACCGGTAGCCGATGCCGAACTGACGGCAGGGGCAGAGACTCTGGAGAAGTTGCAGACACTTCCTGTTAGGGAAGTTGCATTGCTCACCACAGGAGGAGAATGCTGCAGAGAATTTAGAGTTCCAAGTAGAGATGGATGTTGGAAATTTTCTGTAAGAACAAGAGGGTCATGAAAAACTCAGGGAGGTTGAGAAATTCTCACTACGTTTGAGGAACGGCATCATCTGAAGGTTCTTGCTATCAGGACACCTCTACTATCACTACTTCCTGAGAAACCCAAAATCAGACAGTTGATGATGGCTGTAAGGACTGAGCAGTTTTCCACTCTTCTCTATTAACTGCCTGTGCTCCCATCTTGGGCACAGACGGGCAGAAGAGCCAAGTGGTGTGGTTCAGAGATTGTTCTCTAGGCTGGAAGCAACCTTCTCCCTGCCCTGTCTTTCCCTTCAGCCTGCACTCGTATTGACTTCTATGCTATTTCCTAGACTGGAAGCATTTTAGAACTAGGAGGCCCTTAGAGAACTTCGATGTTCTCAGTCTCATTTCGTGAGTAAGGAAACTGAGGCTCAGAGAGGTCGGGTTGACTTGTTCAAGTTCTCTCATTATGTTAGTATCATTACCAGGTTTCAGAACCTAAGTATCCTGACTTCCTTGCCAGGACTCCACTCTGAGCATGATACTGCCAGAAAGCAGGAGAAATAGAACTTATAATATAGGCATTTTTTTTGTCCATTAGAAAACAGTACGGCTATTACCATTGTCGTCTTCGGTGTCTCCCTTTGCTTGTGCAGTTCCCACGCTATTACCTAGAGGTGACGTACAGCTCAGTCCAACTGGTGAATTGAAAGAGTCATTTTTGCCCTCTTCAAGCCCGGTTTCTCATCCTACCTCAAAATGATTACCCGAAAGTGGATTTCTTAAGTGCTTTTGGAAAGGGAAAAGTTATCTGATTACTTCAGATTCCTCACCTATAAAGTGGTTATAACACCACCACCAATAATAATAGCAGTAATAATTAATAGATGAATAAGCTGATCTATTGCGTATGATTTATATGGAGGAAGATACAATAAGTTCTAGAAAGACAAAGAAAAATCATGACAAGCATATTACGTTAACGAAAAAGAAATCCATAGATATTAATGAAAACTGGGGTATGTGGCAAGTATCGAAGCCTAATGAATTTACTAACAAATGGCATTCTGTACCATCCATGCAATATTATGAAAGTGAATTTTGCCCACTCTATTTTAGTGAATACTATTAACCAGAAAACACGATGGAGGTGATAGAGGTGAATGAATTCCTAGCCAATGCATACAGACAGAGAAGGTATGTCAGTAAAAAATGCATAACAAGCAACAGAATGCAATAAATGTGCATGTATAGGTAGCCACAACACATATAGACAAGTATTTCAATGAAAACCGGTACGAAGCAGACAGCAAAATAATAAGTGTAAAAGAGTTTCATTATTGTGCTCCTTCATATTTTTACCCAGCAAGTAAGAGGTATTAAGCCTAGGAGAAATATATATTTCAATGAATATAGCTTATATAATAAGCAGAAAGGAAGCTTAAAATGTATCAGGAAGGTTTTTGGATTTATCCTAGAACTTAGATTAGAATCATCTTCAGCATCCAAGAAGATGGCATCCCAAAACCTCAAAAAACCATCATGCCTAGAATCCAATTAAAAAAGATTTTCGAATGTAAGAAAATCCACAGGACTCCACAATATGGTTTTCGATAAACGTGGATGTTTGTTTGTTTTGTTTCTTTGGCCGCGCCGCGTGGCCCTGGCCGTGAAAGCACCGAGTCCTAAGCACTGGACCGCCAGGGAATTCCCTAAGTGGGGGGAATTAGAGATGTGGGGCTTGACTTTTTCTTCTTCTTCTTCTTCTTCGGTAGCTAAGATCTACAAGCGAACGATGGCTGTTGATCAATGTGCTCTCTGTGTTAGGAAGGAAATAACTGTAAAAATGAAAAGCAGCCTTGCCTTAGAACCTACATATCACACCAAGGAAAATAGTCCTTCTGATTCAATTTAGAAGATATCACTTAAAATGTTGAATTGGTGAAATGTCTACCTAGTTTAAAAATTAGAAAGAATAAAACACTGAAAAGCAGCCCCCTAGATAACCACTGTGGTTGCTTGTTTATAGGAGGCATCATTTCTAAAACGTATTTCTAAAATGTTTATATTCAAAACTGTCAAGTGGCCAACTGTATTCAGAGAGGCAATAAAAGAAAGAAAACGGAGTATGACTTTTCTGATAAGCTGCCTTTCCCGGTGATCCCCTGTTCTGGCCTTACTTTCCTTCTTAAGTCTGTTAATGTAAGGGTTTGCTACCATCAACTTGGTTTTGCCCTGCTCTGAGCAGGTTTCCCTCTGTGCTGTTTCTGCTTTAATTGAAAATCTTTGGTTCCCATCAGCATTCCATTGCAAACTCCGTTTTTCTTGAGAGCTCCTCTATGCTTTCCCTCTTCATTCTTACATTTTCTCCCATCTCTTGGTGCCTGTTGGCCTGTGCTAATGAAAACCATCCTAAACTTCCTTACGCTCGACTCTGTGCCTCCCTGTAGAGCCCAGTACTCTCCATCCTCTCTCCCTATTCTCTCTTTTCAACTAGTCGAAATCCTAGTGGAGGGAGACCATTAGAGATGAAACATCTTGGTATATATTGCTAGTTTTCTATGTCCCCTGGCTTTTCTATGTTTCTGTTGAAACACTCTTGAGAAGTGTCTGATTTCGTTTTCTACATGGGTACCCTTTAAGGCTCAATACTGGAAAAGAAGGGGATCAGAGTGATCAACCCAATGTGGTATCCTAACGTAACAGTTAAGGAAAGCAACAGGCTTTGTGAGACAGCCAGTGATTTGTCCAAAGTCACACAGATAGTAAACGTCAAAGTCAAAACTGAAATTAGGTCTCCAGACGTGTAGTTCAATACTTTCCCTCATTATTCCATGCTATTTTGAATCTCCTACTCAATTTAGGGGCAAAAGAAATCGAACGCAAAACTTTCCAAAGTTTCTTTTCTTACCTGACATGGTCAGAGAAGAGGAAGCATCCACTGCAGGTACAAGGGATGAGGAGACAACACTAGAGGATGTCTGAGTGGCTGCAGCTGAACGGCGCACGTGTCCAGTACAGAGGTCACTGGTTACTGGTCCAAACAGCTCCACGGAAACCCCAAGGCTCTACCAAGTGGTAGTAGGTTTGGGAGGAGAGTGATGTCACAAAGCAGGCAGTTGAAAGGTATGAGAGAGCCAATAGGGAGGTCCGATCCCCAACAGGAAGGCGGGCTTGGGTGAAGAGAGTGTAGGAGAGCTAAAACAACACCTGAGTTTCTGAGCTTTGGGGAGGAGGAAATCCTAGAAGACAGATTTACCTCCCCCAGGCTCTTCCATTAGGGAAATCATTGCCACATTTCTTACAGA
Source organism: Balaenoptera borealis (assembly GCF_965194805.1). Classification (NCBI taxonomy): domain Eukaryota; kingdom Metazoa; phylum Chordata; class Mammalia; order Artiodactyla; family Balaenopteridae; genus Balaenoptera; species Balaenoptera borealis. The sequence goes on from NW_028123199.1 coordinate 139,079, forward strand.
CGTTCATTAATACACTGAACTAAGAGTTACTTATATTCTACAGAGTATTCTATTTTATGTATCATATACTTAGAGCTATATAGATCTTATTTAATTAATAATCCTTAGGAAGGAAAGAGCCATCTAGTTTGAACTATTACAGTTGTTCTGAAATCAGATGTGTCTAATGAGTGAACTGATAGCAGCTTTTAAGGAGCCAAAGTAGGGATTAAGAAGCTCTCTTTGTAACTTGGTTCAAGAGTAGGGTGAAGTTTCTTGAGTGTACCTTGTGGAGAATGTTGTGGTCCAAGGCTCTTCTCTTTTAGTTTCTTCTCCTTGACTCCTACCTTCCTTGGGCTGGGCTAGGCTGGGGGCCAGGTTGGACTTGCGACTTAACATTTCTCTTCCGCTTTCTCTTTTTTTTTTTTCTTCCATTATGGGCATTGCTTCGAGGACAAGCCTTGATCTTGCATTGGACGTTACTTCCTGTCAACTTCCAGCAGCAGGAGTCTTCTTTTCAGTGCTTGATGCTTCACGAAATAGACTCTGCCCGTTGGCAGCAAATACCAGAGAGCTAGGAGACAGAGCTGGTTGCAGACCTTTCCTCTTCCAGCCTTTGGTTGCAATTGTTTGGCCCATAATTTGCTAGCTCTAGTTCCTTGGGCCACACAGGTATCCTGCCATCTCCAGCTCTTGTTATATGTGAGAGACATTCTGAACACTGTCCCTTTTTCTTTGCACAGAAGTATATACAGTGTGGCAGTTACTGTAATCTCCTCCGCCTTGCAAACAGCCACTCTAGAATCTTGGACCTCTAGGACTCTCTGTCTTGCATGCTTGGGGGCAAGGCCAAGCAAAATGAAGAGGAGAATAATTAGAGAAAGAGGAGGACGTTGGTGGAGAATTGGGAGCAGGTAAGGTGAAAGGGCACAGGAGAAAAGAGATGCATGTAGACTTTTTGGTTTCTGTGGGAAACAGGTTGACACACTTGGGCCTCATTTGGTATTAACAGAACAGAGAGTTAAAGATCTAAGTAGCTAGATAGTGTGCAGCAACTGCCATGAAGTCTGTACACTGAAGAGAAGAGTCTCACATCTAGTTTTCATTTTGTTTTATGTCATAGTACCTTATTTATAGCATTCACTGGTGTGTTTGTAGAATACAGATGTTTTCAAATGCTCTGGTTTTGTCTACATGGTTATCTCCTTGTCCTGTTTGTAAGGAATCCAACATTGTAAGACATATTGCATGTTTTTCTCTTGACGATTGTTGACCTTGAAGCGTCATGAACTAACTTGAGCTGTTGGATTCTGTGGAGAAACGTTCAAAAGGGTCTGTGAAAAAGGCACTGTGGTGAGTCGCATTATGCACCCGAGCGTAAGGAGCAAGATATCTGCCACCAGCCCAGCTTGGCCTGGATTGCCTCTGTTTTAGTTCCCCTGGTTAGTGCTTTTCTCCCTAACCACTCTTGTGACTGTGATAATGTGAGTAAGGGCGGAGTTGCTAATGATCTATGTGTGAGGTAAGCTGGTTTGAGGGAGGAAATCTATGGACCTAGTCATTTTCCTTGGTGGTAAGCTTTCAGGGGTGCAGAGATGGATCTTCCTGGGGCCTTTTCTGGTCCCAGGAAGATATCGCATAGATGGGACCTCCCAAGACACACATTGAATCTTTAGGCCTGTTTTTCCTATTATGAGGTACGAACGAGTTTCTTCACTGATGGGGATGATGCTTATCTGAGAAGAAATTGTGAAAGGTGGTGTAGTGTAGAGGTGTGGCTTAAGCTTTTAAGTTTTCCTCCAGGTTTTTCCCCTAAGCTTCCTACTTCGGACGGCCTACTTACATGATACTAGTAGGTGATGTCCGGCTAACAGCTTCCTAAATATACCTGCAAGCCAGATCAGTGTCTCTTTTCTCTGTATTCCCATGGAAATCAAGAGTCCCGCCGAATTTTCCATCGAAACAGTTGATTTGTGTTGTCTCTAGGAATTCTAAAGGGCGTACCGTTGCTTCCTAACCGGTGTCATTTGGGAGATCCGCCTCTGTACGTTCAAATGATTAATTTTGAGACTTTGCTCATGTGTGCAGTAAACCCTTGAATTCCCTAAGACCTTCCTTTCCTCCATCTCCTACCCCATTAAGCCCGCTTCAGTTCATCTCCTGAATTTCTTTGGAATCTGTCAGCCAGCTCTTCCTCAACTTCCTAATACTGAACTTGCCTGTCTGTTGCGATTAGGTCCTAACTGGTGTCCATATATCTTGTTTCCTTCCAATCCACTCTTCACACAAGAAACCTTCAAAGCAAGTTGGAACGTTGCTCATAAACATCGCTCACAAGCATTGTTTTGAGAATAGAAAACACACTGTTGGCCTTTAAGACTCTGCGTGGTCTAGAATCCTCTCTGCTTCTCTAGCCCCATCTTGTGCCACTTTTGCCCTCACTTTCTATGCTTCAGATACACTGAATTAACCTTAGTTCTCACTCATCTGACAGAAGTCAGTTCAGATACTATTTTTCACTGTGATTCCTAGCATTAAGGAATTTGATTATCAGGTTTTGTATGAGGACTATTTCATCAGGGGTACAGAAGTTCTGGCCATCTCTGGTTTTGGATATCCCTTATTTGTTGAGACCTTTGCGTTGTTTGGTTGCCTTTTGTCTGTTTTCCAGATGGGAAAACAGGAACAAGGGAAGTATAGGTTATTACTAGGTGGGGTTGAACAAGTGGAGCAGCAAACTGCAAAGCAGAAAGAAGAGGGACGTACTATAGAGGGATATGACTTCCATTCTCAAGGCGCCTGCATCCTGTGCAGGGAGACAGCCTAACATAAAATGTGCCTAACAACAAATATATTGACTTCTTACTAAAAATCTCCAGTTCATAGAACCGAGGGGTTTGTACCTTCTCCTTTAAAAGTGATAGTCCTGGGACTTCCCCGGTGGTCCCGTGGTGAAGACTCTGCGCTTCCAATGCAGCAGGCGTGGGTTCAATCCCTGGTTGGGGAGCTAAGATCCCACATGCTGCGCAGCCAAAGAAATTTTTTTCGAACGTTATACTCCTGTATTGTTGGCTTTAGTGGTTTAGATTTTGTTGTACTGTTAAGAAGATTTCAGTTTATTTACCGGGAACAAACAACACATAATGTAAAAATAGTTTCCCAGAAACGATTTCCATCATTCTCTTCCTCCCTTTCTCCCGCAGACTGGTGTTTCACCTTGACAAGTTCTCTGTCATTCCATAGGAAAGCTGTCTGGCTTGGAGGTTGCAATCCCAGGGAATTTTTCATCAGCGGGGAAGTCTCCATCACTACAGAGGAATCAAGGGAGAAGTCAGTCCCTGGTAAGTGAGATGCTCCCCCTAAACACCAACACAGCAGTCGTGTACCTTTCAAGGGGTTCAGGGGCAAGATGGGCAAGGCATTTCTACTAACTCTTCTTAAGGATCACGGACAGTGCCCTATGCTACGAGGTAAGCGGTGACTGCTGTAGTTCTTACTGGTGATCCTTTCCTGTCACTGATTCTCGGCTTTCTTTGTATTTCATAGGACTGTTGTCAGTCCAATACAAAATGAGTCTTATTTTTAAAAACCTGAAATGTTTTACAGAGCCTAGCATTCTCATATAGGGTCCTTTCCATTCTCCCCACTTTCCCGAGAGGCCAAGAACACTTCACACCATGAACTAGGAGAGGGGGTAGAGCCCTTTCTGATGAAATACATCAACAAAGACAGAGCCTTAGCCTGCTTGCTCTCTGGACAGGATCTCGGACCACAAGGTCTTCAATCCTGGTATAAATGAAGGAAGTGAGGACAGTTCAACTGGCACTCTCATAACAAGAGTTCGGAAACACCTTCCGAAGAGACTATAGCAGTAGATGAGGGAAGGGAGTGCTACAGTGTGGCAGTACAGGGGGAACGATCGGCTACAGCAGTGAAAAGTGTGGTACCGATTGGTGTGCTCTCGGGGTTCTTGTACATGTAGCATAGATGACCTCTACGGTGGCCCTCCCACCTTCCCACCTGCATTAGGTGTTCTTTTTTTTTGTAATTTATGTTTATGTATTTATTTACTGTTTGAACTTATTTATTCTACGTATTTATGTTTTTGGCTGCACTGGGTCTCTCATTGCTGTGCACGGGTTTTCTCTAGTTGGCGGCTAGCGGGGGCTACTCTCGGTTGCGGTGTGCGGGCATCTCATCGCGGTGGCTTCTCTTGTTGCGGAGCATGGGCTGTAGGCACGTGGGCTTCGGTAGTTGAGGCTCACGGGCTCTAGAATGCAGGCTCCGTCGTCGTGGCACATGCGCTTAGTTGCTGCACGGCATGTGGGATCTTCGCAGACCAGGGCTCGAACCCGTGTCCCCTGCATTGGCAGGCGCCACCAGGGAAGCCCTAGGTGTTCTCATATAGAGTCTAAAAACAGAGAGCACTGAGAGAAGGTAGTGGTTATTAAAGGCTCAGGATCTAAATTCTACCTGTCTCTACACCCCTTCCCAGCTGTCGATTTGACCCCATTTTTGAATGCTGACCTCATTGTTCAACTTTTCTCTGCCGTCTGTATACTCACCTTGAAAACTTGTTTCTGTGATGCGTTGAGCAGACACAGGGTGGCAGACTGCAGAGGTGGAAGCTGGTGGTCGGATATTTGTGGGCTGAATCTCCTTCAGTCCCATTCCCATTTCTGGTTGCCCAGAGGCCCTACTTCCTGTGTGTGACGCCGAGCCGTAGGATTGCGGGCAGGAGCCAAGTTCTCCATACAGTAAAGACCCCAGTGTGCCTTGGTTACAGTAATATACCTGGCTTCCTTCCTGGCAGGGAAGTGACAGGCGGCTATGCCCCTGCTTTGTTCGTGGGCCTCCTGATCCAGCAGTTCCCTTGGCTCTGCCCCTGTCGTCAGCTGCCCCTAGGATAACTCTGAGCCCTAGCCACTTCTCTGGTAGATTTCCCTATTCCCCCACTACAGTCACACCTGAATAAGGCAACTCAGACCTTTCAGAGATGTGTCCTGAACCTCTTGTTTTCTGAAATACCTATCTGGTGGTTGTGAGACTTAAGGCCAGCGTCCCCGAGAGACTTTTTCTATTTCTCCTAGTAAACCTAGACTCATCTTCTGTCACCTTCAACTCTACTCCAATTGTGTTCTTTCAACCCAGACCTCTGACCCTGCTTTTTACTTCTGCCATTTCATCCTCGCTCCTGCTTCCTTTCCTAAATCCATACGTCTCTTTTGGCCTTCCTAGCCCTGGGCCAAGTTCCTTCCTCTTTGCTCAGTTTTTACCCCTTTCCTTCATTCTCCCATCCAACTTTCAGTCCTTCCTTTCTCACGCCCCAGTTAGCAGCATCTGAAAATTCGAAAGGTTTGTTACTCGTCTATTAATTGTATTCCATTTACTTATTCAGTTCTATACCTGTCTTACCTGTGTATGGAAGAACAGCTGGTAGCCAAGGTGGCACCAAGAATCCTAGCAGCTCTCACTTGACGTATCCGTAGTAGTCGGCAATTTCCATTTCGTTTTCCCTCTCGGTGAAAAATTGCAGCTTGCCCGAAGAGGTGTATCTGGCAGCATTCTCCCGTTGTTGTTGAGCCCGCCTCTTCATGGCCTCTCGCTCTGGCCTCTGCTCTTGTTCGATGGGCTTTGACATGACTGGCTCAGGCACGTTGGGTTCCCTCCATGGAACTCGTTGCTTGCTGAAGTCTTGGAGTAGAAAGTGGGTTTGGAGCTTGGGTGGGGACTGGCGCTTATTCACAGCAGGGGGAACAGGCTCCCGCTGGAGAGGAGCGCCAGATGAAGTTTTGGAGGGTGCAGGCCTAGGAGCAGCAGACTGAGGGACACGAGGCTGGGTATGGTTGGGCCAAGCCGGTTGGGTTGGGTTGGTCACAGTTGGCTGAGCTGGTTTGGCGGGGCCTGGCAAAGAGGCAGGAGCTGGCTGGGATGAATTGGCTGCAGCAGGTTGAGCTGAGTCAGTAGAACCAGGCTGGGCACGGTAAGCCCCAGCAGGCCGATGTGAGGCCAGAGACTGTGGCCTCCGAGGAGCGGGTCGAGCTTGAGGCTTGTCCCAGGCAGAAAAAGGCAGAGGTATCAACTTGACCTTCCCAGGAGGAGGCCGCTCATACTGGGCTGGAGACGGACACTCTGTTTCAGCACTGCTGTCTGGTTTCTGGGCTTGGACTTGCGTTTTCTCAGGACCCTTCCCCTCACGTGGGGTATGCCGCCATGGCTGGATAGCTGGGGGTGGCTGGGGGTCTTTGGGGTTGCTTGACTTTCCCAAGAGCCGACAGGAAGAGCGCCCAGTTTTCGTCTCATTCTTCTTCCCCAGCGCATGAAGAACCTTCACAGACTCCAGCATGCGCACGCCAAGGGAGGTTCGAGGCTTTTGAAAGCTCTGTTGGAGAAGCTCAGTTTGGTGTTCCTTTCGCTTCGTGTGGGGGATTGCTGGCTTCTCTTCTGCCTTGACTTTGTTCCCTGACTGCTTGTTCTCCTCAGCCTTGTTTCTCCCTCTGGTCCTTTTGGTCTTTTCCTGCCCGTGGCTCTTAGTTTTGCTGATCTTTCTGGATGCAGCTTTCTGAGGTTTGCCTTGAGAGTGCTTGGCCGTGTTCACAGGAGCCCTGTCACTGACTGCAGCGTGGCATATAACCACTTCTCCCCCTAACAGGCACTCTGGATTCTTTGGCTGGATTTTGGCCTTGGGAGCGCCACTGATAGGCTCAGAGGCTTTCTGTTTGTTCTTCCTGGGTTGATCAGAGGGAACCTTTATGACACTTGGCTTTTCCTGCACCTGATTCACCTTAATGGCTCTGGTGTCTTTAGCTTTGATCACGTTGGGACCTTGGGATTGATCAAGATCTTTCAAAGGATTAAAGAGCTGGGGAAGGTGAATATCCTCCGCCAGTGTAGTAATGTCTGCAAGACCACTGCTAGGTTCAATCCCATTTTCAAGTGTCCCTAGGTCCTGACGACTCCGGCTGTTCTCTCCCAGATCAGCATTTTCAGAACCAGGCTGCTCCTCTTGGCTGAGGGGATCGGTGCAGGCCAGCGGCTGGTGAATATCAGGGATTCCTAAAGGGAGTAGTGGAGGATCTTGGTTCTCTGTTGGGATCTGGTAGGCATCCAGAGGCTTTGAAAGCTTGGTTTTGATATCATCCACGTGCTTACTCTCTATTTGTCCCTGGCTTGGAGCTGGAGGCAGGGCCAGGAGACGCCTGGCACTCTGGACTGGAGCTGTCACTGAAATGTCCCCAAGTTCAGATGGTGGGTTACTCTCAAGTATGTGGCTGTTTCTGCTACTGCAGGACTTGGGGAGTTCTTGACTTTGTGTCACACAAAACGTCTGGCTTGGAGGTTGCAATCCCAGGGAATTTTTCATCACCAGGGGGGAGGTCTCCATCCCTACAAAGGGATCAAGGGAGAAGTCAGTCCCTGGTAAGTGAGATGCTCCCCCTAAACACCAACACAGCAGTCGTGTACCTTTCAAGGGGTTCAGGGGCAAGATGGGCAAGGCATTTCTACTAACTCTTCTTAAGGATCACGGACAGTGCCCTATGCTACGAGGTAAGCGGTGACTGTTGTAATTCTTACTGGTGAGCCTTTCCTGTCGCTGATTCTCGGCTCGCTTTGTATTTCATAGGACTGTTATAAGTCCAATACAAAATGAGTCTTATTTTTAAAAACCTGAAATGTTTTACAAAGCCTAGCATTCTCATATAGGGTCCTTTCCATTCTCCCCACTTTCCCGAGAGGCCAAGAACACGTCACACCATGAACTAGGAGAGGGGGTAGAGCCCTTGCTGATGAAATACATCAACAAAGACAGAGTCTTAGCCTGCTTGCTCTCTGGACAGGATCTCGGACCACAAGGTCTTCAATCCTGGTATAAATGAAGGAAGTGAGGACAGTTCAACTGGCACTCTCATAACAAGAGTTCTGAAACACCTTCCGAAGAGACTATAGCAGTAGATGAGGGAAGGGAGTGCTACAGTGTGGCAGTACAGGGGGAACGATCGGCTACAGCAGTGAAAAGTGTGGTACCGATTGGTGTGCTCTCGGGGTTCTTGTACATGTAGCATAGATGACCTCTACAGTGGCCCTCCCACCTTCCCACCTGCATTAGGTGTTCTTTTTTTTGTAATTTATGTTTATGTATTTATTTACTGTTTGAACTTATTTATTCTACGTATTTATTTTTTTGGCTGCACTGGGTCTCTCATTGCTGTGCACGGGCTTTCTCTAGTTGGCGGCTAGCGGGGGCTACTCTTGGTTGCGGTGTGCGGGCTTCTCATCGCGGTGGCTTCTCTTTGTTGCGGAGCATGGGCTGTAGGCACGTGGGCTTCGGTAGTTGAGGCTCACGGGCTCTAGAATGCAGGCTCCGTCGTTGTGGCACATGCGCTTAGTTGCTGCACGGCATGTGGGATCTTCGCAGACCAGGGCTCGAACCCGTGTCCCCCGCATTGCATTGGCAGGCGGATTCTTAACCACGGCGCCACCAGGGAAGCCCTAGGTGTTCTCATAGAGAGTCTAAAAACAGAGGGCACTGAGCGAAGGTAGTGGTTATTAAAGGCTCAGGATCTAAATTCTACCTGCCTCTACACCCCTTCCCAGCTGTCGATTTGACCCCATTTTTGAGTGCCGACCTCATTCTTCAACTTTCTCTGGCGTTTGTTATACTCACCTTGAAAACTTGTTTCTGTGATGCGTTGAGCAGACACAGGGTGGCAGACTGCAGAGGTGGAAGCTGGTGGTCGGATATTTGTGGGCTGAATCTCCTTCGGTCCCATTCCCATTTCTGGTTGCCCAGAGGCCCGACTTCCTGTGTATGACGCCGAGCCGTAGGATTGCGGGCAGGAGCCAAGTTCTCCATACAGTAAAGACCCCAGTGTGCCTTGGTTATAGTAATATACCTGGCTCCCTTCCTGGCAGGGAAGTGGCAGGCGGCTCTGCCCCTGATTTGGAATCTGAGATGGTGTTCCCTGAGCAAGGCTGGCAGAAAGCGATGGATGTAGAGGGACCATGTTCTTGGCGTCTGAAGTTTTATCATACTGGGCTGCCAGAAACATGGAGGAGGCAGCTGTGTGGCGGTCAGTGAGTGCCAGAGTAAAGTCTCCGAGTGAAGAAGAATTCTTTTCAGTGCTTGCTGTGATGTCCCACTCAAGAACACCTGGATAGGAAGCAGCTGAAGTGGAGATCTGGCTGTGGTCAGTAACTCCAGATAACATAGTCGTGCTAGAATGTTGGTAAAGGTAGGCACTACCCATGAGTGTCTGGAAAGGGGTACCAGTAGCCGATGCCGAACTGACGGCAGGGGCAGAGACTCTGGAGAAGTTGCAGACACTTCGTGTTAGGGAAGTTGCATTGCTCACCACAGGAGGAGAATGCTGCAGAGAATTTAGAGTTCCAAGTAGAGATGGATGTTGGAAATTTTCTGTAAGAACAAGAGGGTCATGAAAAACTCAGGGAGGTTGAGAAATTCTCACTACGTTTGAGGAACGGCATCATCTGAAGGTTCTTGCTATCAGGACACCTCTACTATCACTACTTCCTGAGAAACCCAAAATCAGACAGTTGATGATGGCTGTAAGGACTGAGCAGTTTTCCACTCTTCTCTATTAACTGCCTGTGCTCCCATCTTGGGCACAGACGGGCAGAAGAGCCAAGTGGTGTGGTTCAGAGATTGTTCTCTAGGCTGGAAGCAACCTTCTCCCTGCCCTGTCTTTCCCTTCAGCCTGCACTCGTATTGACTTCTATGCTATTTCCTAGACTGGAAGCATTTTAGAACTAGGAGGCCCTTAGAGAACTTCGATGTTCTCAGTCTCATTTCGTGAGTAAGGAAACTGAGGCTCAGAGAGGTCGGGTTGACTTGTTCAAGTTCTCTCATTATGTTAGTATCATTACCAGGTTTCAGAACCTAAGTATCCTGACTTCCTTGCCAGGACTCCACTCTGAGCATGATACTGCCAGAAAGCAGGAGAAATAGAACTTATAATATAGGCATTTTTTTTGTCCATTAGAAAACAGTACGGCTATTACCATTGTCGTCTTCGGTGTCTCCCTTTGCTTGTGCAGTTCCCACGCTATTACCTAGAGGTGACGTACAGCTCAGTCCAACTGGTGAATTGAAAGAGTCATTTTTGCCCTCTTCAAGCCCGGTTTCTCATCCTACCTCAAAATGATTACCCGAAAGTGGATTTCTTAAGTGCTTTTGGAAAGGGAAAAGTTATCTGATTACTTCAGATTCCTCACCTATAAAGTGGTTATAACACCACCACCAATAATAATAGCAGTAATAATTAATAGATGAATAAGCTGATCTATTGCGTATGATTTATATGGAGGAAGATACAATAAGTTCTAGAAAGACAAAGAAAAATCATGACAAGCATATTACGTTAACGAAAAAGAAATCCATAGATATTAATGAAAACTGGGGTATGTGGCAAGTATCGAAGCCTAATGAATTTACTAACAAATGGCATTCTGTACCATCCATGCAATATTATGAAAGTGAATTTTGCCCACTCTATTTTAGTGAATACTATTAACCAGAAAACACGATGGAGGTGATAGAGGTGAATGAATTCCTAGCCAATGCATACAGACAGAGAAGGTATGTCAGTAAAAAATGCATAACAAGCAACAGAATGCAATAAATGTGCATGTATAGGTAGCCACAACACATATAGACAAGTATTTCAATGAAAACCGGTACGAAGCAGACAGCAAAATAATAAGTGTAAAAGAGTTTCATTATTGTGCTCCTTCATATTTTTACCCAGCAAGTAAGAGGTATTAAGCCTAGGAGAAATATATATTTCAATGAATATAGCTTATATAATAAGCAGAAAGGAAGCTTAAAATGTATCAGGAAGGTTTTTGGATTTATCCTAGAACTTAGATTAGAATCATCTTCAGCATCCAAGAAGATGGCATCCCAAAACCTCAAAAAACCATCATGCCTAGAATCCAATTAAAAAAGATTTTCGAATGTAAGAAAATCCACAGGACTCCACAATATGGTTTTCGATAAACGTGGATGTTTGTTTGTTTTGTTTCTTTGGCCGCGCCGCGTGGCCCTGGCCGTGAAAGCACCGAGTCCTAAGCACTGGACCGCCAGGGAATTCCCTAAGTGGGGGGAATTAGAGATGTGGGGCTTGACTTTTTCTTCTTCTTCTTCTTCTTCGGTAGCTAAGATCTACAAGCGAACGATGGCTGTTGATCAATGTGCTCTCTGTGTTAGGAAGGAAATAACTGTAAAAATGAAAAGCAGCCTTGCCTTAGAACCTACATATCACACCAAGGAAAATAGTCCTTCTGATTCAATTTAGAAGATATCACTTAAAATGTTGAATTGGTGAAATGTCTACCTAGTTTAAAAATTAGAAAGAATAAAACACTGAAAAGCAGCCCCCTAGATAACCACTGTGGTTGCTTGTTTATAGGAGGCATCATTTCTAAAACGTATTTCTAAAATGTTTATATTCAAAACTGTCAAGTGGCCAACTGTATTCAGAGAGGCAATAAAAGAAAGAAAACGGAGTATGACTTTTCTGATAAGCTGCCTTTCCCGGTGATCCCCTGTTCTGGCCTTACTTTCCTTCTTAAGTCTGTTAATGTAAGGGTTTGCTACCATCAACTTGGTTTTGCCCTGCTCTGAGCAGGTTTCCCTCTGTGCTGTTTCTGCTTTAATTGAAAATCTTTGGTTCCCATCAGCATTCCATTGCAAACTCCGTTTTTCTTGAGAGCTCCTCTATGCTTTCCCTCTTCATTCTTACATTTTCTCCCATCTCTTGGTGCCTGTTGGCCTGTGCTAATGAAAACCATCCTAAACTTCCTTACGCTCGACTCTGTGCCTCCCTGTAGAGCCCAGTACTCTCCATCCTCTCTCCCTATTCTCTCTTTTCAACTAGTCGAAATCCTAGTGGAGGGAGACCATTAGAGATGAAACATCTTGGTATATATTGCTAGTTTTCTATGTCCCCTGGCTTTTCTATGTTTCTGTTGAAACACTCTTGAGAAGTGTCTGATTTCGTTTTCTACATGGGTACCCTTTAAGGCTCAATACTGGAAAAGAAGGGGATCAGAGTGATCAACCCAACGTGGTATCCTAACGTAACAGTTAAGGAAAGCAACAGGCTTTGTGAGACAGCCAGTGATTTGTCCAAAGTCACACAGATAGTAAACGTCAAAGTCAAAACTGAAATTAGGTCTCCAGACGTGTAGTTCAATACTTTCCCTCATTATTCCATGCTATTTTGAATCTCCTACTCAATTTAGGGGCAAAAGAAATCGAACGCAAAACTTTCCAACGTTTCTTTTCTTACCTGACATGGTCAGAGAAGAGGAAGCATCCACTGCAGGTACCAGGGATGAGGAGACAACACTAGAGGATGTCCGAGTGGCTGCAGCTGAACGGCGCACGTGTCCAGTACAGAGGTCACTGGTTACTGGTCCAAACAGCTCCACGGAAACCCCAAGACTCTACCAAGTGGTAGTAGGTTTGGTAGGAGAGTGATGTCACAAAGCAGGCAGTTGAAAGGTATGAGAGAGCCAATAGGGAGGTCCGATCCCCAACAGGAAGGCGGGCTTGGGTGAAGAGAGTGTAGGAGAGCTAAAACAACACCTGAGTTTCTGAGCTCTGGGGAGGAAATCCTAGAAGACAGATTTACCTCCCCCAGGCTCTTCCATTAGGGAAATCATTGCAACATTTCTTACAGACGTTCATTAATACACTGAACTAAGAGTTACTTATATTCTACAGAGTATTCTATTTTATGTATCATATACTTAGAGCTATATAGATCTTCTTTAATTAATAATCCTTAGGAAGGAAAGAGCCATCTAGTTTGAACTATTACAGTTGTTCTGAAATCATATGTGTCTAATGAGTGAACTGATAGCAGCTTTTAAGGAGCCAAAGTAGGGATTAAGAAGCTCTTTTTGTAACTTGGTTCAAGAGTAGGGTGAAGTTTGTTGAGTGTACCTTGTGGAGAATGTTGTGGTCCAAGGCTCTTCTCTTTTAGTTTCTTCTCCTTGACTCCTACCTTCCTTGGGCTGGGCTAGGCTGGGGGCCAGGTTGGACTTGCGACTTAACATTTCTCTTCCGCTTTCTCTTTTTTTTTTTTCTTCCATTATGGGCATTGCTTCGAGGACAAGCCTTGATCTTGCATTGGACGTTACTTCCTGTCACCTTCCAGCAGCAGGAGTCTTCTTTTCAGTGCTTGATGCTTCACGAAATAGACTCTGCCCGTTGGCAGCAAATACCAGAGAGCTAGGAGACAGAGCTGGTTGCAGACCTTTCCTCTTCCAGCCTTTGGTTGCAATTGTTTGGCCCATAATTTGCTAGCTCTAGTTCCTTGGGCCACACAGGTATCCTGCCATCTCCAGCTCTTGTTATATGTGAGAGACATTCTGAACACTGTCCCTTTTTCTTTGCACAGAAGTATATACAGTGTGGCAGTTACTGTAATCTCCTCCGCCTTGCAAACAGCCACTCTAGAATCTTGGACCTCTAGGACTCTCTGTCTTGCATGCTTGGGGGCAAGGCCAAGCAAAATGAAGAGGAGAATAATTAGAGAAAGAGGAGGACGTTGGTGGAGAATTGGGAGCAGGTAAGGTGAAAGGGCACAGGAGAAAAGAGATGCATGTAGACTTTTTGGTTTCTGTGGGAAACAGGTTGACACACTTGGGCCTCATTTGGTATTAACAGAACAGAGAGTTAAAGATCTAAGTAGCTAGATAGTGTGCAGCAACTGCCATGAAGTCTGTACACTGAAGAGAACAGTCTCACATCTAGTTTTCATTTTGTTTTATGTCATAGTACCTTATTTATAGCATTCACTGGTGTGTTTGTAGAATACAGATGTTTTCAAATGCTCTGGTTTTGTCTACATGGTTATCTCCTTGTCCTGTTTGTAAGGAATCCAACATTGTAAGACATATTGCATGTTTTTCTCTTGACGATTGTTGACCTTGAAGCGTCATGAACTAACTTGAGCTGTTGGATTCTGTGGAGAAACGTTCAAAAGGGTCTGTGAAAAAGGCACTGTGGTGAGTCGCATTATGCACCCGAGCGTAAGGAGCAAGATATCTGCCACCAGCCCAGCTTGGCCTGGATTGCCTCTGTTTTAGTTCCCCTGGTTAGTGCTTTTCTCCCTAACCACTCTTGTGACTGTGATAATGTGAGTAAGGGCGGAGTTGCTAATGATCTATGTGTGAGGTAAGCTGGTTTGAGGGAGGAAATCTATGGACCTAGTCATTTTCCTTGGTGGTAAGCTTTCAGGGGTGCAGAGATGGATCTTCCTGGGGCCTTTTCTGGTCCCAGGAAGATATCGCATAGATGGGACCTCCCAAGACACACATTGAATCTTTAGGCCTGTTTTTCCTATTATGAGGTACGAACGAGTTTCTTCACTGATGGGGATGATGCTTATCTGAGAAGAAATTGTGAAAGGTGGTGTAGTGTAGAGGTGTGGCTTAAGCTTTTAAGTTTTCCTCCAGGTTTTTCCCCTAAGCTTCCTACTTCGGACGGCCTACTTACATGATACTAGTAGGTGATGTCCGGCTAACAACTTCCTAAATATACCTGCAAGCCAGATCAGTGTCTCTTTTCTCTGTATTCCCATGGAAATCAAGAGTCCCGCCGAATTTTCCATCGAAACAGTTGATTTGTGTTGTCTCTAGGAATTCTAAAGGGCGTACCGTTGCTTCCTAACCGGTGTCATTTGGGAGATCCGCCTCTGTACGTTCAAATGATTAATTTTGAGACTTTGCTCATGTGTGCAGTAAACCCTTGAATTCCCTAAGACCTTCCTTTCCTCCATCTCCTACCCCATTAAGCCCGCTTCAGTTCATCTCCTGAATTTCTTTGGAATCTGTCAGCCAGCTCTTCCTCAACTTCCTAATACTGAACTTGCCTGTCTGTTGCGATTAGGTCCTAACTGGTGTCCATATATCTTGTTTCCTTCCAATCCACTCTTCACACAAGAAACCTTCAAAGCAAGTTGGAACGTTGCTCATAAACATCGCTCACAAGCATTGTTTTGAGAATAGAAAACACACTGTTGGCCTTTAAGACTCTGCGTGGTCTAGAATCCTCTCTGCTTCTCTAGCCCCATCTTGTGCCACTTTTGCCCTCACTTTCTATGCTTCAGATACACTGAATTAACCTTAGTTCTCACTCATCTGACAGAAGTCAGTTCAGATACTATTTTTCACTGTGATTCCTAGCATTAAGGAATTTGATTATCAGGTTTTGTATGAGGACTATTTCATCAGGGGTACAGAAGTTCTGGCCATCTCTGGTTTTGGATATCCCTTATTTGTTGAGACCTTTGCGTTGTTTGGTTGCCTTTTGTCTGTTTTCCAGATGGGAAAACAGGAACAAGGGAAGTATAGGTTATTACTAGGTGGGGTTGAACAAGTGGAGCAGCAAACTGCAAAGCAGAAAGAAGAGGGACGTACTATAGAGGGATATGACTTCCATTCTCAAGGCGCCTGCATCCTGTGCAGGGAGACAGCCTAACATAAAATGTGCCTAACAACAAATATATTGACTTCTTACTAAAAATCTCCAGTTCATAGAACCGAGGGGTTTGTACCTTCTCCTTTAAAAGTGATAGTCCTGGGACTTCCCCGGTGGTCCCGTGGTGAAGACTCTGCGCTTCCAATGCAGCAGGCGTGGGTTCAATCCCTGGTTGGGGAGCTAAGATCCCACATGCTGCGCAGCCAAAGAAATTTTTGTCGAACGTTATACTCCTGTATTGTTGGCTTTAGTGGTTTAGATTTTGTTGTACTGTTAAGAAGATTTCAGTTTATTTACCGGGAACAAACAACACATAATGTAAAAATAGTTTCCCAGAAACGATTTCCATCATTCTCTTCTTCCCTTTCTCCCGCAGACTGGTGTTTCACCTTGACAAGTTCTCTGTCATTCCATAGGAAAGCTGTCTGGCTTGGAGGTTGCAATCCCAGGGAATTTTTCATCAGCGGGGAAGTCTCCATCACTACAGAGGAATCAAGGGAGAAGTCAGTCCCTGGTAAGTGAGATGCTCCCCCTAAACACCAACACAGCAGTCGTGTACCTTTCAAGGGGTTCAGGGGCAAGATGGGCAAGGCATTTCTACTAACTCTTCTTAAGGATCACGGACAGTGCCCTATGCTACGAGGTAAGCGGTGACTGCTGTAGTTCTTACTGGTGATCCTTTCCTGTCACTGATTCTCGGCCTTCTTTGTATTTCATAGGACTGTTGTCAGTCCAATACAAAATGAGTCTTATTTTTAAAAACCTGAAATGTTTTACAGAGCCTAGCATTCTCATATAGGGTCCTTTCCATTCTCCCCACTTTCCCGAGAGGCCAAGAACACTTCACACCATGAACTAGGAGAGGGGGTAGAGCCCTTTCTGATGAAATACATCAACAAAGACAGAGCCTTAGCCTGCTTGCTCTCTGGACAGGATCTCGGACCACAAGGTCTTCAATCCTGGTATAAATGAAGGAAGTGAGGACAGTTCAACTGGCACTCTGATAACAAGAGTTCGGAAACACCTTCCAAAGAGACTATAGCAGTAGATGAGGGAAGGGAGTGCTACAGTGTGGCAGTACAGGGGGAATGATCGGCTACAGCAGTGAAAAGTGTGGTACCGATTGGTGTGCTCTCGGGGTTCTTGTACATGTAGCATAGATGACCTCTACAGTGGCCCTCCCACCTTCCCACCTGCATTAGGTGTTCTTTTTTTTTGTAATTTATGTTTATGTATTTATTTACTGTTTGAACTTATTTATTCTACGTATTTATTTTTTTGGCTGCACTGGGTCTCTCATTGCTGTGCACGGGCTTTCTCTAGTTGGCGGCTAGCGGGGGCTACTCTCGGTTGCGGTGTGCGGGCATCTCATCGCGGTGGCTTCTCTTGTTGCGGAGCATGGGCTGTAGGCACGTGGGCTTCGGTAGTTGAGGCTCACGGGCTCTAGAATGCAGGCTCCGTCGTCGTGGCACATGCGCTTAGTTGCTGCACGGCATGTGGGATCTTCGCAGACCAGGGCTCGAACCCGTGTCCCCTGCATTGGCAGGCGCCACCAGGGAAGCCCTAGGTGTTCTCATATAGAGTCTAAAAACAGAGAGCACTGAGAGAAGGTAGTGGTTATTAAAGGCTCAGGATCTAAATTCTACCTGTCTCTACACCCCTTCCCAGCTGTCGATTTGACCCCATTTTTGAATGCTGACCTCATTGTTCAACTTTTCTCTGCCGTCTGTATACTCACCTTGAAAACTTGTTTCTGTGATGCGTTGAGCAGACACAGGGTGGCAGATTGCAGAGGTGGAAGCTGGTGGTCGGATATTTGTGGGCTGAATCTCCTTCAGTCCCATTCCCATTTCTGGTTGCCCAGAGGCCCTACTTCCTGTGTGTGACGCCGAGCCGTAGGATTGCGGGCAGGAGCCAAGTTCTCCATACAGTAAAGACCCCAGTGTGCCTTGGTTATAGTAATATACCTGGCTTCCTTCCTGGCAGGGAAGTGACAGGCGGCTATGCCCCTGCTTTGTTCGTGGGCCTCCTGATCCAGCAGTTCCCTTGGCTCTGCCCCTGTCGTCAGCTGCCCCTAGGATAACTCTGAGCCCTAGCCACTTCTCTGGTAGATTTCCCTATTCCCCCACTACAGTCACACCTGAATAAGGCAACTCAGACCTTTCAGAGATGTGTCCTGAACCTCTTGTTTTCTGAAATACCTATCTGGTGGTTGTGAGACTTAAGGCCAGCGTCCCCGAGAGACTTTTTCTATTTCTCCTAGTAAACCTAGACTCATCTTCTGTCACCTTCAACTCTACTCCAATTGTGTTCTTTCAACCCAGACCTCTGACCCTGCTTTTTACTTCTGCCATTTCATCCTCGCTCCTGCTTCCTTTCCTAAATCCATACGTCTCTTTTGGCCTTCCTAGCCCTGGGCCAAGTTCCTTCCTCTTTGCTCAGTTTTTACCCCTTTCCTTCATTCTCCCATCCAACTTTCAGTCCTTCCTTTCTCACGCCCCAGTTAGCAGCATCTGAAAATTTGAAAGGTTTGTTACTCGTCTATTAATTGTATTCCATTTACTTATTCAGTTCTATACCTGTCTTACCTGTGTATGGAAGAACAGCTGGTAGCCAAGGTGGCACCAAGAATCCTAGCAGCTCTCACTTGACGTATCCGTAGTAGTCGGCAATTTCCATTTCGTTTTCCCTCTCGGTGAAAAATTGCAGCTTGCCCGAAGAGGTGTATCTGGCAGCATTCTCCCGTTGTTGTTGAGCCCGCCTCTTCATGGCCTCTCGCTCTGGCCTCTGCTCTTGTTCGATGGGCTTTGACATGACTGGCTCAGGCACGTTGGGTTCCCTCCATGGAACTCGTTGCTTGCTGAAGTCTTGGAGTAGAAATTGGGTTTGGAGCTTGGGTGGGGACTGGCGCTTATTCACAGCAGGGGGAACAGGCTCCCGCTGGAGAGGAGCGCCAGATGAAGTTTTGGAGGGTGCAGGCCTAGGAGCAGCAGACTGAGGGACACGAGGCTGGGTATGGTTGGTCCAAGCCGGTTGGGTTGGGTTGGTCACAGTTGGCTGAGCTGGTTTGGCGGGGCCTGGCAAAGAGGCAGGAGCTGGCTGGGATGAATTGGCTGCAGCAGGTTGAGCTGAGTCAGTAGAACCAGGCTGGGCACGGTAAGCCCCAGCAGGCCGATGTGAGGCCAGAGACTGTGGCCTCCGAGGAGCGGGTCGAGCTTGAGGCTTGTCCCAGGCAGAAAAAGGCAGAGGTATCAACTTGACCTTCCCAGGAGGAGGCCGCTCATACTGGGCTGGAGACGGACACTCTGTTTCAGCACTGCTGTCTGGTTTCTGGGCTTGGACTTGCGTTTTCTCAGGACCCTTCCCCTCACGTGGGGTATGCCGCCATGGCTGGATAGCTGGGGGTGGCTGGGGGTCTTTGGGGTTGCTTGACTTTCCCAAGAGCCGACAGGAAGAGAGCCCAGTTTTCGTCTCATTCTTCTTCCCCAGCGCATGAAGAACCTTCACAGACTCCAGCATGCGCACGCCAAGGGAGGTTCGAGGCTTTTGAAAGCTCTGTTGGAGAAGCTCAGTTTGGTGTTCCTTTCGCTTCGTGTGGGGGATTGCTGGCTTCTCTTCTGCCTTGACTTTGTTCCCTGACTGCTTGTTCTCCTCAGCCTTGTTTCTCCCTCTGGTCCTTTTGGTCTTTTCCTGCCCGTGGCTCTTAGTTTTGCTGATCTTTCTGGATGCAGCTTTCTGAGGTTTGCCTTGAGAGTGCTTGGCCGTGTTCACAGGAGCCCTGTCACTGACTGCAGCGTGGCATGTAACCACTTCTCCCCCTAACGGGCACTCTGGATTCTTTGGCTGGATTTTGGCCTTGGGAGCGCCACTGATAGGCTCAGAGGCTTTCTGTTTGTTCTTCCTGGGTTGATCAGAGGGAACCTTTATGACACTTGGCTTTTCCTGCACCTGATTCACCTTAATGGCTCTGGTGTCTTTAGCTTTGATCACGTTGGGACCTTGGGATTGATCAAGATCTTTCAAAGGATTAAAGAGCTGGGGAAGGTGAATATCCTCCGCCAGTGTAGTAATGTCTGCAAGACCACTGCTAGGTTCAATCCCATTTTCAAGTGTCCCTAGGTCCTGACGACTCCGGCTGTTCTCTCCCAGATCAGCATTTTCAGAACCAGGCTGCTCCTCTTGGCTGAGGGGATCGGTGCAGGCCAGCGGCTGGTGAATATCAGGGATTCCTAAAGGGAGTAGTGGAGGATCTTGGTTCTCTGTTGGGATCTGGTAGGCATCCAGAGGCTTTGAAAGCTTGGTTTTGATATCATCCACGTGCTTACTCTCTATTTGTCCCTGGCTTGGAGCTGGAGGCAGGGCCAGGAGACGCCTGGCACTCTGGACTGGAGCTGTCACTGAAATGTCCCCAAGTTCAGATGGTGGGTTACTCTCAAGTATGTGGCTGTTTCTGCTACTGCAGGACTTGGGGAGTTCTTGACTTTGTGTCACACAAAACGTCTGGCTTGGAGGTTGCAATCCCAGGGAATTTTTCATCACCAGGGGGGAGGTCTCCATCCCTACAAAGGGATCAAGGGAGAAGTCAGTCCCTGGTAAGTGAGATGCTCCCCCTAAACACCAACACAGCAGTCGTGTACCTTTCAAGGGGTTCAGGGGCAAGATGGGCAAGGCATTTCTACTAACTCTTCTTAAGGATCACGGACAGTGCCCTATGCTACGAGGTAAGCGGTGACTGTTGTAATTCTTACTGGTGAGCCTTTCCTGTCGCTGATTCTCGGCTCGCTTTGTATTTCATAGGACTGTTATAAGTCCAATACAAAATGAGTCTTATTTTTAAAAACCTGAAATGTTTTACAAAGCCTAGCATTCTCATATAGGGTCCTTTCCATTCTCCCCACTTTCCCGAGAGGCCAAGAACACGTCACACCATGAACTAGGAGAGGGGGTAGAGCCCTTGCTGATGAAACACATCAACAAAGACAGAGTCTTAGCCTGCTTGCTCTCTGGACAGGATCTCGGACCACAAGGTCTTCAATCCTGGTATAAATGAAGGAAGTGAGGACAGTTCAACTGGCACTCACATAACAAGAGTTCTGAAACACCTTCCGAAGAGACTATAGCAGTAGATGAGGGAAGGGAGTGCTACAGTGTGGCAGTACAGGGGGAACGATCGGCTACAGCAGTGAAAAGTGTGGTACCGATTGGTGTGCTCTCGGCGTTCTTGTACATGTAGCATAGATGACCTCTACAGTGGCCCTCCCACCTTCCCACCTGCATTAGGTGTTCTTTTTTTTGTAATTTATGTTTATGTATTTATTTACTGTTTGAACTTATTTATTCTACGTATTTATTTTTTTGGCTGCACTGGGTCTCTCATTGCTGTGCACGGGCTTTCTCTAGTTGGCGGCTAGCGGGGGCTACTCTCGGTTGCGGTGTGCGGGCTTCTCATCGCGGTGGCTTCTCTTGTTGCGGAGCATGGGCTGTAGGCACGCGGGCTTCGGTAGTTGAGGCTCACGGGCTCTAGAATGCAGGCTCCGTCGTTGTGGCACATGCGCTTAGTTGCTGCACGGCATGTGGGATCTTCGCAGACCAGGGCTCGAACCCGTGTCCCCCGCATTGCATTGGCAGGCGGATTCTTAACCACGGCGCCACCAGGGAAGCCCTAGGTGTTCTCATATAGAGTCTAAAAACAGAGGGCACTGAGCGAAGGTAGTGGTTATTAAAGGCTCAGGATCTAAATTCTACCTGCCTCTACACCCCTTCCCAGCTGTCGATTTGACCCCATTTTTGAATGCCGACCTCATTCTTCAACTTTCTCTGGCGTTTGTTATACTCACCTTGAAAACTTGTTTCTGTGATGCGTTGAGCAGACACAGGGTGGCAGACTGCAGAGGTGGAAGCTGGTGGTCGGATATTTGTGGGCTGAATCTCCTTCAGTCCCATTCCCATTTCTGGTTGCCCAGAGGCCCGACTTCCTGTGTATGACGCCGAGCCGTAGGATTGCGGGCAGGAGCCAAGTTCTCCATACAGTAAAGACCCCAGTGTGCCTTGGTTATAGTAATATACCTGGCTTCCGTCCTGGCAGGGAAGTGACAGGCGGCTCTGCCCCTGATTTGGAATCTGAGATGGTGTTCCCTGAGCAAGGCTGGCAGAAAGCGATGGATGTAGAGGGACCATGTTCTTGGCGTCTGAAGTTTTATCATACTGGGCTGCCAGAAACATGGAGGAGGCAGCTGTGTGGCGGTCAGTGAGTGCCAGAGTAAAGTCTCCGAGTGAAGAAGAATTCTTTTCAGTGCTTGCTGTGATGTCCCACTCAAGAACACCTGGATAGGAAGCAGCTGAAGTGGAGATCTGGCTGTGGTCAGTAACTCCAGATAACATAGTCGTGCTAGAATGTTGGTAAAGGTAGGCACTACCCATGAGTGTCTGGAAAGGGGTACCGGTAGCCGATGCCGAACTGACGGCAGGGGCAGAGACTCTGGAGAAGTTGCAGACACTTCGTGTTAGGGAAGTTGCATTGCTCACCACAGGAGGAGAATGCTGCAGAGAATTTAGAGTTCCAAGTAGAGATGGATGTTGGAAATTTTCTGTAAGAACAAGAGGGTCATGAAAAACTCAGGGAGGTTGAGAAATTCTCACTACGTTTGAGGAACGGCATCATCTGAAGGTTCTTGCTATCAGGACACCTCTACTATCACTACTTCCTGAGAAACCCAAAATCAGACAGTTAATGATGGCTGTAAGGACTGAGCAGTTTTCCACTCTTCTCTATTAACTGCCTGTGCTCCCATCTTGGGCACAGACGGGCAGAAGAGCCAAGTGGTGTGGTTCAGAGATTGTTCTCTAGGCTGGAAGCAACCTTCTCCCTGCCCTGTCTTTCCCTTCAGCCTGCACTCGTATTGACTTCTATGCTATTTCCTAGACTGGAAGCATTTTAGAACTAGGAGGCCCTTAGAGAACTTCGATGTTCTCAGTCTCATTTCGTGAGTAAGGAAACTGAGGCTCAGAGAGGTCGGGTTGACTTGTTCAAGTTCTCTCATTATGTTAGTATCATTACCAGGTTTCAGAACCTAAGTATCCTGACTTCCTTGCCAGGACTCCACTCTGAGCATGATACTGCCAGAAAGCAGGAGAAATAGAACTTATAATATAGGCATTTTTTTTGTCCATTAGAAAACAGTACGGCTGTTACCATTGTCGTCTTCAGTGTCTCCCTTTGCTTGTGCAGTTCCCACGCTATTACCTAGAGGTGACGTACAGCTCAGTCCAACTGGTGAATTGAAAGAGTCATTTTTGCCCTCTTCAAGCCTGGTTTCTCATCCTACCTCAAAATGATTACCCGAAAGTGGATTTCTTAAGTGCTTTTGGAAAGGGAAGAGTTATCTGATTACTTCAGATTCCTCACCTGTAAAGTGGTTATAACACCACCACCAATAATAATAGCAGTAATAATTAATAGATGAATAAGCTGATCTATTGCGTATGATTTATATGGAGGAAGATACAATAAGTTCTAGAAAGACAAAGAAAAATCATGACAAGCATATTACGTTAACGAAAAAGAAATCCATAGATATTAATGAAAACTGGGGTATGTGGCAAGTATCGAAGCCTAATGAATTTACTAACAAATGGCATTCTGTACCATCCATGCAATATTATGAAAGTGAATTTTGCCCACTCTATTTTAGTGAATACTATTAACCAGAAGACACGATGGAGGTGATAGAGGTGAATGAATTCCTAGCCAATGCATACAGACAGAGAAGGTATGTCAGTAAAAAATGCATAACAAGCAACAGAATGCAATAAATGTGCATGTATAGGTAGCCACAACACATATAGACAAGTATTTCAATGAAAACCGGTACGAAGCAGACAGCAAAATAATAAGTGTAAAAGAGTTTCATTATTGTGCTCCTTCATATTTTTACCCAGCAAGTAAGAGGTATTAAGCCTAGGAGAAATATATATTTCAATGAATATAGCTTATATAATAAGCAGAAAGGAAGCTTAAAATGTATCAGGAAGGTTTTTGGATTTATCCTAGAACTTAGATTAGAATCATCTTCAGCATCCAAGAAGATGGCATCCCAAAACCTCAAAAAACCATCATGCCTAGAATCCAATTAAAAAAGATTTTCAAATGTAAGAAAATCCACAGGACTCCACAATATGGTTTTCGATAAATGTGGATGTTTGTTTGTTTTGTTTCTTTGGCCGCGCCGCGTGGCCCTGGCCGTGAAAGCACCGAGTCCTAAGCACTGGACCGCCAGGGAATTCCCTAAGTGGGGGGAATTAGAGATGTGGGGCTTGACTTTTTCTTCTTCTTCTTCTTCTTCTTCGGTAGCTAAGATCTACAAGCGAACGATGGCTGTTGATCAATGTGCTCTCTGTGTTAGGAAGGAAATAACTGTAAAAATGAAAAGCAGCCTTGCCTTAGAACCTACATATCACACCAAGGAAAATAGTCCTTCTGATTCAATTTAGAAGATATCACTTAAAATGTTGAATTGGTGAAATGTCTACCTAGTTTAAAAATTAGAAAGAATAAAACACTGAAAAGCAGCCCCCTAGATAACCACTGTGGTTGCTTGTTTATAGGAGGCATCATTTCTAAAACGTATTTCTAAAATGTTTATATTCAAAACTGTCAAGTGGCCAACTGTATTCAGAGAGGCAATAAAAGAAAGAAAACGGAGTATGACTTTTCTGATAAGCTGCCTTTCCTGGTGATCCCCTGTTCTGGCCTTACTTTCCTTCTTAGTCTGTTAATGTAAGGGTTTGCTACCATCAACTTGGTTTTGCCCTGCTCTGAGCAGGTTTCCCTCTGTGCTGTTTCTGCTTTAATTGAAAATCTTTGGTTCCCATCAGCATTCCATTGCAAACTCCGTTTTTCTTGAGAGCTCCTCTATGCTTTCCCTCTTCATTCTTACATTTTCTCCCATCTCTTGGTGCCTGTTGGCCTGTGCTAATGAAAACCATCCTAAACTTCCTTACGCTCGACTCTGTGCCTCCCTGTAGAGCCCAGTACTCTCCATCCTCTCTCCCTATTCTCTCTTTTCAACTAGTCGAAATCCTAGTGGAGGGAGACCATTAGAGATGAAACATCTTGGTATATATTGCTAGTTTTCTATGTCCCCTGACTTTTCTATGTTTCTGTTGAAACACTCTTGAGAAGTGTCTGATTTCGTTTTCTACATGGGTACCCTTTAAGGCTCAATACTGGAAAAGAAGGGGATCAGAGTGATCAACCCAACGTGGTATCCTAACGTAACAGTTAAGGAAAGCAACAGGCTTTGTGAGACAGCCAGTGATTTGTCCAAAGTCACACAGATAGTAAACGTCAAAGTCAAAACTGAAATTAGGTCTCCAGACGTGTAGTTCAATACTTTCCCTCATTATTCCATGCTATTTTGAATCTCCTACTCAATTTAGGGGCAAAAGAAATCGAACGCAAAACTTTCCAACGTTTCTTTTCTTACCTGACATGGTCAGAGAAGAGGAAGCATCCACTGCAGGTACCAGGGATGAGGAGACAACACTAGAGGATGTCCGAGTGGCTGCAGCTGAACGGCGCACGTGTCCAGTACAGAGGTCACTGGTTACTGGTCCAAACAGCTCCACGGAAACCCCAAGACTCTACCAAGTGGTAGTAGGTTTGGTAGGAGAGTGATGTCACAAAGCAGGCAGTTGAAAGGTATGAGAGAGCCAATAGGGAGGTCCGATCCCCAACAGGAAGGCGGGCTTGGGTGAAGAGAGTGTAGGAGAGCTAAAACAACACCTGAGTTTCTGAGCTCTGGGGAGGAAATCCTAGAAGACAGATTTACCTCCCCCAGGCTCTTCCATTAGGGAAATCATTGCAACATTTCTTACAGACGTTCATTAATACACTGAACTAAGAGTTACTTATATTCTACAGAGTATTCTATTTTATGTATCATATACTTAGAGCTATATAGATCTTCTTTAATTAATAATCCTTAGGAAGGAAAGAGCCATCTAGTTTGAACTATTACAGTTGTTCTGAAATCATATGTGTCTAATGAGTGAACTGATAGCAGCTTTTAAGGAGCCAAAGTAGGGATTAAGAAGCTCTTTTTGTAACTTGGTTCAAGAGTAGGGTGAAGTTTGTTGAGTGTACCTTGTGGAGAATGTTGTGGTCCAAGGCTCTTCTCTTTTAGTTTCTTCTCCTTGACTCCTACCTTCCTTGGGCTGGGCTAGGCTGGGGGCCAGGTTGGACTTGCGACTTAACATTTCTCTTCCGCTTTCTCTTTTTTTTTTTTCTTCCATTATGGGCATTGCTTCGAGGACAAGCCTTGATCTTGCATTGGACGTTACTTCCTGTCACCTTCCAGCAGCAGGAGTCTTCTTTTCAGTGCTTGATGCTTCACGAAATAGACTCTGCCCGTTGGCAGCAAATACCAGAGAGCTAGGAGACAGAGCTGGTTGCAGACCTTTCCTCTTCCAGCCTTTGGTTGCAATTGTTTGGCCCATAATTTGCTAGCTCTAGTTCCTTGGGCCACACAGGTATCCTGCCATCTCCAGCTCTTGTTATATGTGAGAGACATTCTGAACACTGTCCCTTTTTCTTTGCACAGAAGTATATACAGTGTGGCAGTTACTGTAATCTCCTCCGCCTTGCAAACAGCCACTCTAGAATCTTGGACCTCTAGGACTCTCTGTCTTGCATGCTTGGGGGCAAGGCCAAGCAAAATGAAGAGGAGAATAATTAGAGAAAGAGGAGGACGTTGGTGGAGAATTGGGAGCAGGTAAGGTGAAAGGGCACAGGAGAAAAGAGATGCATGTAGACTTTTTGGTTTCTGTGGGAAACAGGTTGACACACTTGGGCCTCATTTGGTATTAACAGAACAGAGAGTTAAAGATCTAAGTAGCTAGATAGTGTGCAGCAACTGCCATGAAGTCTGTACACTGAAGAGAACAGTCTCACATCTAGTTTTCATTTTGTTTTATGTCATAGTACCTTATTTATAGCATTCACTGGTGTGTTTGTAGAATACAGATGTTTTCAAATGCTCTGGTTTTGTCTACATGGTTATCTCCTTGTCCTGTTTGTAAGGAATCCAACATTGTAAGACATATTGCATGTTTTTCTCTTGACGATTGTTGACCTTGAAGCGTCATGAACTAACTTGAGCTGTTGGATTCTGTGGAGAAACGTTCAAAAGGGTCTGTGAAAAAGGCACTGTGGTGAGTCGCATTATGCACCCGAGCGTAAGGAGCAAGATATCTGCCACCAGCCCAGCTTGGCCTGGATTGCCTCTGTTTTAGTTCCCCTGGTTAGTGCTTTTCTCCCTAACCACTCTTGTGACTGTGATAATGTGAGTAAGGGCGGAGTTGCTAATGATCTATGTGTGAGGTAAGCTGGTTTGAGGGAGGAAATCTATGGACCTAGTCATTTTCCTTGGTGGTAAGCTTTCAGGGGTGCAGAGATGGATCTTCCTGGGGCCTTTTCTGGTCCCAGGAAGATATCGCATAGATGGGACCTCCCAAGACACACATTGAATCTTTAGGCCTGTTTTTCCTATTATGAGGTACGAACGAGTTTCTTCACTGATGGGGATGATGCTTATCTGAGAAGAAATTGTGAAAGGTGGTGTAGTGTAGAGGTGTGGCTTAAGCTTTTAAGTTTTCCTCCAGGTTTTTCCCCTAAGCTTCCTACTTCGGACGGCCTACTTACATGATACTAGTAGGTGATGTCCGGCTAACAACTTCCTAAATATACCTGCAAGCCAGATCAGTGTCTCTTTTCTCTGTATTCCCATGGAAATCAAGAGTCCCGCCGAATTTTCCATCGAAACAGTTGATTTGTGTTGTCTCTAGGAATTCTAAAGGGCGTACCGTTGCTTCCTAACCGGTGTCATTTGGGAGATCCGCCTCTGTACGTTCAAATGATTAATTTTGAGACTTTGCTCATGTGTGCAGTAAACCCTTGAATTCCCTAAGACCTTCCTTTCCTCCATCTCCTACCCCATTAAGCCCGCTTCAGTTCATCTCCTGAATTTCTTTGGAATCTGTCAGCCAGCTCTTCCTCAACTTCCTAATACTGAACTTGCCTGTCTGTTGCGATTAGGTCCTAACTGGTGTCCATATATCTTGTTTCCTTCCAATCCACTCTTCACACAAGAAACCTTCAAAGCAAGTTGGAACGTTGCTCATAAACATCGCTCACAAGCATTGTTTTGAGAATAGAAAACACACTGTTGGCCTTTAAGACTCTGCGTGGTCTAGAATCCTCTCTGCTTCTCTAGCCCCATCTTGTGCCACTTTTGCCCTCACTTTCTATGCTTCAGATACACTGAATTAACCTTAGTTCTCACTCATCTGACAGAAGTCAGTTCAGATACTATTTTTCACTGTGATTCCTAGCATTAAGGAATTTGATTATCAGGTTTTGTATGAGGACTATTTCATCAGGGGTACAGAAGTTCTGGCCATCTCTGGTTTTGGATATCCCTTATTTGTTGAGACCTTTGCGTTGTTTGGTTGCCTTTTGTCTGTTTTCCAGATGGGAAAACAGGAACAAGGGAAGTATAGGTTATTACTAGGTGGGGTTGAACAAGTGGAGCAGCAAACTGCAAAGCAGAAAGAAGAGGGACGTACTATAGAGGGATATGACTTCCATTCTCAAGGCGCCTGCATCCTGTGCAGGGAGACAGCCTAACATAAAATGTGCCTAACAACAAATATATTGACTTCTTACTAAAAATCTCCAGTTCATAGAACCGAGGGGTTTGTACCTTCTCCTTTAAAAGTGATAGTCCTGGGACTTCCCCGGTGGTCCCGTGGTGAAGACTCTGCGCTTCCAATGCAGCAGGCGTGGGTTCAATCCCTGGTTGGGGAGCTAAGATCCCACATGCTGCGCAGCCAAAGAAATTTTTGTCGAACGTTATACTCCTGTATTGTTGGCTTTAGTGGTTTAGATTTTGTTGTACTGTTAAGAAGATTTCAGTTTATTTACCGGGAACAAACAACACATAATGTAAAAATAGTTTCCCAGAAACGATTTCCATCATTCTCTTCTTCCCTTTCTCCCGCAGACTGGTGTTTCACCTTGACAAGTTCTCTGTCATTCCATAGGAAAGCTGTCTGGCTTGGAGGTTGCAATCCCAGGGAATTTTTCATCAGCGGGGAAGTCTCCATCACTACAGAGGAATCAAGGGAGAAGTCAGTCCCTGGTAAGTGAGATGCTCCCCCTAAACACCAACACAGCAGTCGTGTACCTTTCAAGGGGTTCAGGGGCAAGATGGGCAAGGCATTTCTACTAACTCTTCTTAAGGATCACGGACAGTGCCCTATGCTACGAGGTAAGCGGTGACTGCTGTAGTTCTTACTGGTGATCCTTTCCTGTCACTGATTCTCGGCCTTCTTTGTATTTCATAGGACTGTTGTCAGTCCAATACAAAATGAGTCTTATTTTTAAAAACCTGAAATGTTTTACAGAGCCTAGCATTCTCATATAGGGTCCTTTCCATTCTCCCCACTTTCCCGAGAGGCCAAGAACACTTCACACCATGAACTAGGAGAGGGGGTAGAGCCCTTTCTGATGAAATACATCAACAAAGACAGAGCCTTAGCCTGCTTGCTCTCTGGACAGGATCTCGGACCACAAGGTCTTCAATCCTGGTATAAATGAAGGAAGTGAGGACAGTTCAACTGGCACTCTGATAACAAGAGTTCGGAAACACCTTCCAAAGAGACTATAGCAGTAGATGAGGGAAGGGAGTGCTACAGTGTGGCAGTACAGGGGGAATGATCGGCTACAGCAGTGAAAAGTGTGGTACCGATTGGTGTGCTCTCGGGGTTCTTGTACATGTAGCATAGATGACCTCTACAGTGGCCCTCCCACCTTCCCACCTGCATTAGGTGTTCTTTTTTTTTGTAATTTATGTTTATGTATTTATTTACTGTTTGAACTTATTTATTCTACGTATTTATTTTTTTGGCTGCACTGGGTCTCTCATTGCTGTGCACGGGCTTTCTCTAGTTGGCGGCTAGCGGGGGCTACTCTCGGTTGCGGTGTGCGGGCATCTCATCGCGGTGGCTTCTCTTGTTGCGGAGCATGGGCTGTAGGCACGTGGGCTTCGGTAGTTGAGGCTCACGGGCTCTAGAATGCAGGCTCCGTCGTCGTGGCACATGCGCTTAGTTGCTGCACGGCATGTGGGATCTTCGCAGACCAGGGCTCGAACCCGTGTCCCCTGCATTGGCAGGCGCCACCAGGGAAGCCCTAGGTGTTCTCATATAGAGTCTAAAAACAGAGAGCACTGAGAGAAGGTAGTGGTTATTAAAGGCTCAGGATCTAAATTCTACCTGTCTCTACACCCCTTCCCAGCTGTCGATTTGACCCCATTTTTGAATGCTGACCTCATTGTTCAACTTTTCTCTGCCGTCTGTATACTCACCTTGAAAACTTGTTTCTGTGATGCGTTGAGCAGACACAGGGTGGCAGATTGCAGAGGTGGAAGCTGGTGGTCGGATATTTGTGGGCTGAATCTCCTTCAGTCCCATTCCCATTTCTGGTTGCCCAGAGGCCCTACTTCCTGTGTGTGACGCCGAGCCGTAGGATTGCGGGCAGGAGCCAAGTTCTCCATACAGTAAAGACCCCAGTGTGCCTTGGTTATAGTAATATACCTGGCTTCCTTCCTGGCAGGGAAGTGACAGGCGGCTATGCCCCTGCTTTGTTCGTGGGCCTCCTGATCCAGCAGTTCCCTTGGCTCTGCCCCTGTCGTCAGCTGCCCCTAGGATAACTCTGAGCCCTAGCCACTTCTCTGGTAGATTTCCCTATTCCCCCACTACAGTCACACCTGAATAAGGCAACTCAGACCTTTCAGAGATGTGTCCTGAACCTCTTGTTTTCTGAAATACCTATCTGGTGGTTGTGAGACTTAAGGCCAGCGTCCCCGAGAGACTTTTTCTATTTCTCCTAGTAAACCTAGACTCATCTTCTGTCACCTTCAACTCTACTCCAATTGTGTTCTTTCAACCCAGACCTCTGACCCTGCTTTTTACTTCTGCCATTTCATCCTCGCTCCTGCTTCCTTTCCTAAATCCATACGTCTCTTTTGGCCTTCCTAGCCCTGGGCCAAGTTCCTTCCTCTTTGCTCAGTTTTTACCCCTTTCCTTCATTCTCCCATCCAACTTTCAGTCCTTCCTTTCTCACGCCCCAGTTAGCAGCATCTGAAAATTTGAAAGGTTTGTTACTCGTCTATTAATTGTATTCCATTTACTTATTCAGTTCTATACCTGTCTTACCTGTGTATGGAAGAACAGCTGGTAGCCAAGGTGGCACCAAGAATCCTAGCAGCTCTCACTTGACGTATCCGTAGTAGTCGGCAATTTCCATTTCGTTTTCCCTCTCGGTGAAAAATTGCAGCTTGCCCGAAGAGGTGTATCTGGCAGCATTCTCCCGTTGTTGTTGAGCCCGCCTCTTCATGGCCTCTCGCTCTGGCCTCTGCTCTTGTTCGATGGGCTTTGACATGACTGGCTCAGGCACGTTGGGTTCCCTCCATGGAACTCGTTGCTTGCTGAAGTCTTGGAGTAGAAATTGGGTTTGGAGCTTGGGTGGGGACTGGCGCTTATTCACAGCAGGGGGAACAGGCTCCCCCGCTGGAGAGGAGCGCCAGATGAAGTTTTGGAGGGTGCAGGCCTAGGAGCAGCAGACTGAGGGACACGAGGCTGGGTATGGTTGGTCCAAGCCGGTTGGGTTGGGTTGGTCACAGTTGGCTGAGCTGGTTTGGCGGGGCCTGGCAAAGAGGCAGGAGCTGGCTGGGATGAATTGGCTGCAGCAGGTTGAGCTGAGTCAGTAGAACCAGGCTGGGCACGGTAAGCCCCAGCAGGCCGATGTGAGGCCAGAGACTGTGGCCTCCGAGGAGCGGGTCGAGCTTGAGGCTTGTCCCAGGCAGAAAAAGGCAGAGGTATCAACTTGACCTTCCCAGGAGGAGGCCGCTCATACTGGGCTGGAGACGGACACTCTGTTTCAGCACTGCTGTCTGGTTTCTGGGCTTGGACTTGCGTTTTCTCAGGACCCTTCCCCTCACGTGGGGTATGCCGCCATGGCTGGATAGCTGGGGGTGGCTGGGGGTCTTTGGGGTTGCTTGACTTTCCCAAGAGCCGACAGGAAGAGAGCCCAGTTTTCGTCTCATTCTTCTTCCCCAGCGCATGAAGAACCTTCACAGACTCCAGCATGCGCACGCCAAGGGAGGTTCGAGGCTTTTGAAAGCTCTGTTGGAGAAGCTCAGTTTGGTGTTCCTTTCGCTTCGTGTGGGGGATTGCTGGCTTCTCTTCTGCCTTGACTTTGTTCCCTGACTGCTTGTTCTCCTCAGCCTTGTTTCTCCCTCTGGTCCTTTTGGTCTTTTCCTGCCCGTGGCTCTTAGTTTTGCTGATCTTTCTGGATGCAGCTTTCTGAGGTTTGCCTTGAGAGTGCTTGGCCGTGTTCACAGGAGCCCTGTCACTGACTGCAGCGTGGCATGTAACCACTTCTCCCCCTAACGGGCACTCTGGATTCTTTGGCTGGATTTTGGCCTTGGGAGCGCCACTGATAGGCTCAGAGGCTTTCTGTTTGTTCTTCCTGGGTTGATCAGAGGGAACCTTTATGACACTTGGCTTTTCCTGCACCTGATTCACCTTAATGGCTCTGGTGTCTTTAGCTTTGATCACGTTGGGACCTTGGGATTGATCAAGATCTTTCAAAGGATTAAAGAGCTGGGGAAGGTGAATATCCTCCGCCAGTGTAGTAATGTCTGCAAGACCACTGCTAGGTTCAATCCCATTTTCAAGTGTCCCTAGGTCCTGACGACTCCGGCTGTTCTCTCCCAGATCAGCATTTTCAGAACCAGGCTGCTCCTCTTGGCTGAGGGGATCGGTGCAGGCCAGCGGCTGGTGAATATCAGGGATTCCTAAAGGGAGTAGTGGAGGATCTTGGTTCTCTGTTGGGATCTGGTAGGCATCCAGAGGCTTTGAAAGCTTGGTTTTGATATCATCCACGTGCTTACTCTCTATTTGTCCCTGGCTTGGAGCTGGAGGCAGGGCCAGGAGACGCCTGGCACTCTGGACTGGAGCTGTCACTGAAATGTCCCCAAGTTCAGATGGTGGGTTACTCTCAAGTATGTGGCTGTTTCTGCTACTGCAGGACTTGGGGAGTTCTTGACTTTGTGTCACACAAAACGTCTGGCTTGGAGGTTGCAATCCCAGGGAATTTTTCATCACCAGGGGGGAGGTCTCCATCCCTACAAAGGGATCAAGGGAGAAGTCAGTCCCTGGTAAGTGAGATGCTCCCCCTAAACACCAACACAGCAGTCGTGTACCTTTCAAGGGGTTCAGGGGCAAGATGGGCAAGGCATTTCTACTAACTCTTCTTAAGGATCATGGACAGTGCCCTATGCTACGAGGTAAGCGGTGACTGTTGTAATTCTTACTGGTGAGCCTTTCCTGTCGCTGATTCTCGGCTCGCTTTGTATTTCATAGGACTGTTATAAGTCCAATACAAAATGAGTCTTATTTTTAAAAACCTGAAATGTTTTACAAAGCCTAGCATTCTCATATAGGGTCCTTTCCATTCTCCCCACTTTCCCGAGAGGCCAAGAACACGTCACACCATGAACTAGGAGAGGGGGTAGAGCCCTTGCTGATGAAATACATCAACAAAGACAGAGTCTTAGCCTGCTTGCTCTCTGGACAGGATCTCGGACCACAAGGTCTTCAATCCTGGTATAAATGAAGGAAGTGAGGACAGTTCAACTGGCACTCACATAACAAGAGTTCTGAAACACCTTCCGAAGAGACTATAGCAGTAGATGAGGGAAGGGAGTGCTACAGTGTGGCAGTACAGGGGGAACGATCGGCTACAGCAGTGAAAAGTGTGGTACCGATTGGTGTGCTCTCGGCGTTCTTGTACATGTAGCATAGATGACCTCTACAGTGGCCCTCCCACCTTCCCACCTGCATTAGGTGTTCTTTTTTTTGTAATTTATGTTTATGTATTTATTTACTGTTTGAACTTATTTATTCTACGTATTTATTTTTTTGGCTGCACTGGGTCTCTCATTGCTGTGCACGGGCTTTCTCTAGTTGGCGGCTAGCGGGGGCTACTCTCGGTTGCGGTGTGCGGGCTTCTCATCGCGGTGGCTTCTCTTGTTGCGGAGCATGGGCTGTAGGCACGTGGGCTTCGGTAGTTGAGGCTCACGGGCTCTAGAATGCAGGCTCCGTCGTTGTGGCACATGCGCTTAGTTGCTGCACGGCATGTGGGATCTTCGCAGACCAGGGCTCGAACCCGTGTCCCCCGCATTGCATTGGCAGGCGGATTCTTAACCACGGCGCCACCAGGGAAGCCCTAGGTGTTCTCATAGAGAGTCTAAAAACAGAGGGCACTGAGCGAAGGTAGTGGTTATTAAAGGCTCAGGATCTAAATTCTACCTGCCTCTACACCCCTTCCCAGCTGTCGATTTGACCCCATTTTTGAATGCCGACCTCATTCTTCAACTTTCTCTGGCGTTTGTTATACTCACCTTGAAAACTTGTTTCTGTGATGCGTTGAGCAGACACAGGGTGGCAGACTGCAGAGGTGGAAGCTGGTGGTCGGATATTTGTGGGCTGAATCTCCTTCAGTCCCATTCCCATTTCTGGTTGCCCAGAGGCCCGACTTCCTGTGTATGACGCCGAGCCGTAGGATTGCGGGCAGGAGCCAAGTTCTCCATACAGTAAAGACCCCAGTGTGCCTTGTTTATAGTAATATACCTGGCTTCCGTCCTGGCAGGGAAGTGACAGGCGGCTCTGCCCCTGATTCGGAATCTGAGATGGTGTTCCCTGAGCAAGGCTGGCAGAAAGCGATGGATGTAGAGGGACCATGTTCTTGGCGTCTGAAGTTTTATCATACTGGGCTGCCAGAAACATGGAGGAGGCAGCTGTGTGGCGGTCAGTGAGTGCCAGAGTAAAGTCTCCGAGTGAAGAAGAATTCTTTTCAGTGCTTGCTGTGATGTCCCACTCAAGAACACCTGGATAGGAAGCAGCTGAAGTGGAGATCTGGCTGTGGTCAGTAACTCCAGATAACATAGTCGTGCTAGAATGTTGGTAAAGGTAGGCACTACCCATGAGTGTCTGGAAAGGGGTACCGGTAGCCGATGCCGAACTGACGGCAGGGGCAGAGACTCTGGAGAAGTTGCAGACACTTCGTGTTAGGGAAGTTGCATTGCTCACCACAGGAGGAGAATGCTGCAGAGAATTTAGAGTTCCAAGTAGAGATGGATGTTGGAAATTTTCTGTAAGAACAAGAGGGTCATGAAAAACTCAGGGAGGTTGAGAAATTCTCACTACGTTTGAGGAACGGCATCATCTGAAGGTTCTTGCTATCAGGACACCTCTACTATCACTACTTCCTGAGAAACCCAAAATCAGACAGTTAATGATGGCTGTAAGGACTGAGCAGTTTTCCACTCTTCTCTATTAACTGCCTGTGCTCCCATCTTGGGCACAGACGGGCAGAAGAGCCAAGTGGTGTGGTTCAGAGATTGTTCTCTAGGCTGGAAGCAACCTTCTCCCTGCCCTGTCTTTCCCTTCAGCCTGCACTCGTATTGACTTCTATGCTATTTCCTAGACTGGAAGCATTTTAGAACTAGGAGGCCCTTAGAGAACTTCGATGTTCTCAGTCTCATTTCGTGAGTAAGGAAACTGAGGCTCAGAGAGGTCGGGTTGACTTGTTCAAGTTCTCTCATTATGTTAGTATCATTACCAGGTTTCAGAACCTAAGTATCCTGACTTCCTTGCCAGGACTCCACTCTGAGCATGATACTGCCAGAAAGCAGGAGAAATAGAACTTATAATATAGGCATTTTTTTTGTCCATTAGAAAACAGTACGGCTGTTACCATTGTCGTCTTCAGTGTCTCCCTTTGCTTGTGCAGTTCCCACGCTATTACCTAGAGGTGACGTACAGCTCAGTCCAACTGGTGAATTGAAAGAGTCATTTTTGCCCTCTTCAAGCCTGGTTTCTCATCCTACCTCAAAATGATTACCCGAAAGTGGATTTCTTAAGTGCTTTTGGAAAGGGAAGAGTTATCTGATTACTTCAGATTCCTCACCTGTAAAGTGGTTATAACACCACCACCAATAATAATAGCAGTAATAATTAATAGATGAATAAGCTGATCTATTGCGTATGATTTATATGGAGGAAGATACAATAAGTTCTAGAAAGACAAAGAAAAATCATGACAAGCATATTACGTTAACGAAAAAGAAATCCATAGATATTAATGAAAACTGGGGTATGTGGCAAGTATCGAAGCCTAATGAATTTACTAACAAATGGCATTCTGTACCATCCATGCAATATTATGAAAGTGAATTTTGCCCACTCTATTTTAGTGAATACTATTAACCAGAAGACACGATGGAGGTGATAGAGGTGAATGAATTCCTAGCCAATGCATACAGACAGAGAAGGTATGTCAGTAAAAAATGCATAACAAGCAACAGAATGCAATAAATGTGCATGTATAGGTAGCCACAACACATATAGACAAGTATTTCAATGAAAACCGGTACGAAGCAGACAGCAAAATAATAAGTGTAAAAGAGTTTCATTATTGTGCTCCTTCATATTTTTACCCAGCAAGTAAGAGGTATTAAGCCTAGGAGAAATATATATTTCAATGAATATAGCTTATATAATAAGCAGAAAGGAAGCTTAAAATGTATCAGGAAGGTTTTTGGATTTATCCTAGAACTTAGATTAGAATCATCTTCAGCATCCAAGAAGATGGCATCCCAAAACCTCAAAAAACCATCATGCCTAGAATCCAATTAAAAAAGATTTTCAAATGTAAGAAAATCCACAGGACTCCACAATATGGTTTTCGATAAATGTGGATGTTTGTTTGTTTTGTTTCTTTGGCCGCGCCGCGTGGCCCTGGCCGTGAAAGCACCGAGTCCTAAGCACTGGACCGCCAGGGAATTCCCTAAGTGGGGGGAATTAGAGATGTGGGGCTTGACTTTTTCTTCTTCTTCTTCTTCTTCTTCGGTAGCTAAGATCTACAAGCGAACGATGGCTGTTGATCAATGTGCTCTCTGTGTTAGGAAGGAAATAACTGTAAAAATGAAAAGCAGCCTTGCCTTAGAACCTACATATCACACCAAGGAAAATAGTCCTTCTGATTCAATTTAGAAGATATCACTTAAAATGTTGAATTGGTGAAATGTCTACCTAGTTTAAAAATTAGAAAGAATAAAACACTGAAAAGCAGCCCCCTAGATAACCACTGTGGTTGCTTGTTTATAGGAGGCATCATTTCTAAAACGTATTTCTAAAATGTTTATATTCAAAACTGTCAAGTGGCCAACTGTATTCAGAGAGGCAATAAAAGAAAGAAAACGGAGTATGACTTTTCTGATAAGCTGCCTTTCCTGGTGATCCCCTGTTCTGGCCTTACTTTCCTTCTTAGTCTGTTAATGTAAGGGTTTGCTACCATCAACTTGGTTTTGCCCTGCTCTGAGCAGGTTTCCCTCTGTGCTGTTTCTGCTTTAATTGAAAATCTTTGGTTCCCATCAGCATTCCATTGCAAACTCCGTTTTTCTTGAGAGCTCCTCTATGCTTTCCCTCTTCATTCTTACATTTTCTCCCATCTCTTGGTGCCTGTTGGCCTGTGCTAATGAAAACCATCCTAAACTTCCTTACGCTCGACTCTGTGCCTCCCTGTAGAGCCCAGTACTCTCCATCCTCTCTCCCTATTCTCTCTTTTCAACTAGTCGAAATCCTAGTGGAGGGAGACCATTAGAGATGAAACATCTTGGTATATATTGCTAGTTTTCTATGTCCCCTGACTTTTCTATGTTTCTGTTGAAACACTCTTGAGAAGTGTCTGATTTCGTTTTCTACATGGGTACCCTTTAAGGCTCAATACTGGAAAAGAAGGGGATCAGAGTGATCAACCCAACGTGGTATCCTAACGTAACAGTTAAGGAAAGCAACAGGCTTTGTGAGACAGCCAGTGATTTGTCCAAAGTCACACAGATAGTAAACGTCAAAGTCAAAACTGAAATTAGGTCTCCAGACGTGTAGTTCAATACTTTCCCTCATTATTCCATGCTATTTTGAATCTCCTACTCAATTTAGGGGCAAAAGAAATCGAACGCAAAACTTTCCAACGTTTCTTTTCTTACCTGACATGGTCAGAGAAGAGGAAGCATCCACTGCAGGTACCAGGGATGAGGAGACAACACTAGAGGATGTCCGAGTGGCTGCAGCTGAACGGCGCACGTGTCCAGTACAGAGGTCACTGGTTACTGGTCCAAACAGCTCCACGGAAACCCCAAGACTCTACCAAGTGGTAGTAGGTTTGGTAGGAGAGTGATGTCACAAAGCAGGCAGTTGAAAGGTATGAGAGAGCCAATAGGGAGGTCCGATCCCCAACAGGAAGGCGGGCTTGGGTGAAGAGAGTGTAGGAGAGCTAAAACAACACCTGAGTTTCTGAGCTCTGGGGAGGAAATCCTAGAAGACAGATTTACCTCCCCCAGGCTCTTCCATTAGGGAAATCATTGCAACATTTCTTACAGACGTTCATTAATACACTGAACTAAGAGTTACTTATATTCTACAGAGTATTCTATTTTATGTATCATATACTTAGAGCTATATAGATCTTCTTTAATTAATAATCCTTAGGAAGGAAAGAGCCATCTAGTTTGAACTATTACAGTTGTTCTGAAATCATATGTGTCTAATGAGTGAACTGATAGCAGCTTTTAAGGAGCCAAAGTAGGGATTAAGAAGCTCTTTTTGTAACTTGGTTCAAGAGTAGGGTGAAGTTTGTTGAGTGTACCTTGTGGAGAATGTTGTGGTCCAAGGCTCTTCTCTTTTAGTTTCTTCTCCTTGACTCCTACCTTCCTTGGGCTGGGCTAGGCTGGGGGCCAGGTTGGACTTGCGACTTAACATTTCTCTTCCGCTTTCTCTTTTTTTTTTTTCTTCCATTATGGGCATTGCTTCGAGGACAAGCCTTGATCTTGCATTGGACGTTACTTCCTGTCACCTTCCAGCAGCAGGAGTCTTCTTTTCAGTGCTTGATGCTTCACGAAATAGACTCTGCCCGTTGGCAGCAAATACCAGAGAGCTAGGAGACAGAGCTGGTTGCAGACCTTTCCTCTTCCAGCCTTTGGTTGCAATTGTTTGGCCCATAATTTGCTAGCTCTAGTTCCTTGGGCCACACAGGTATCCTGCCATCTCCAGCTCTTGTTATATGTGAGAGACATTCTGAACACTGTCCCTTTTTCTTTGCACAGAAGTATATACAGTGTGGCAGTTACTGTAATCTCCTCCGCCTTGCAAACAGCCACTCTAGAATCTTGGACCTCTAGGACTCTCTGTCTTGCATGCTTGGGGGCAAGGCCAAGCAAAATGAAGAGGAGAATAATTAGAGAAAGAGGAGGACGTTGGTGGAGAATTGGGAGCAGGTAAGGTGAAAGGGCACAGGAGAAAAGAGATGCATGTAGACTTTTTGGTTTCTGTGGGAAACAGGTTGACACACTTGGGCCTCATTTGGTATTAACAGAACAGAGAGTTAAAGATCTAAGTAGCTAGATAGTGTGCAGCAACTGCCATGAAGTCTGTACACTGAAGAGAACAGTCTCACATCTAGTTTTCATTTTGTTTTATGTCATAGTACCTTATTTATAGCATTCACTGGTGTGTTTGTAGAATACAGATGTTTTCAAATGCTCTGGTTTTGTCTACATGGTTATCTCCTTGTCCTGTTTGTAAGGAATCCAACATTGTAAGACATATTGCATGTTTTTCTCTTGACGATTGTTGACCTTGAAGCGTCATGAACTAACTTGAGCTGTTGGATTCTGTGGAGAAACGTTCAAAAGGGTCTGTGAAAAAGGCACTGTGGTGAGTCGCATTATGCACCCGAGCGTAAGGAGCAAGATATCTGCCACCAGCCCAGCTTGGCCTGGATTGCCTCTGTTTTAGTTCCCCTGGTTAGTGCTTTTCTCCCTAACCACTCTTGTGACTGTGATAATGTGAGTAAGGGCGGAGTTGCTAATGATCTATGTGTGAGGTAAGCTGGTTTGAGGGAGGAAATCTATGGACCTAGTCATTTTCCTTGGTGGTAAGCTTTCAGGGGTGCAGAGATGGATCTTCCTGGGGCCTTTTCTGGTCCCAGGAAGATATCGCATAGATGGGACCTCCCAAGACACACATTGAATCTTTAGGCCTGTTTTTCCTATTATGAGGTACGAACGAGTTTCTTCACTGATGGGGATGATGCTTATCTGAGAAGAAATTGTGAAAGGTGGTGTAGTGTAGAGGTGTGGCTTAAGCTTTTAAGTTTTCCTCCAGGTTTTTCCCCTAAGCTTCCTACTTCGGACGGCCTACTTACATGATACTAGTAGGTGATGTCCGGCTAACAACTTCCTAAATATACCTGCAAGCCAGATCAGTGTCTCTTTTCTCTGTATTCCCATGGAAATCAAGAGTCCCGCCGAATTTTCCATCGAAACAGTTGATTTGTGTTGTCTCTAGGAATTCTAAAGGGCGTACCGTTGCTTCCTAACCGGTGTCATTTGGGAGATCCGCCTCTGTACGTTCAAATGATTAATTTTGAGACTTTGCTCATGTGTGCAGTAAACCCTTGAATTCCCTAAGACCTTCCTTTCCTCCATCTCCTACCCCATTAAGCCCGCTTCAGTTCATCTCCTGAATTTCTTTGGAATCTGTCAGCCAGCTCTTCCTCAACTTCCTAATACTGAACTTGCCTGTCTGTTGCGATTAGGTCCTAACTGGTGTCCATATATCTTGTTTCCTTCCAATCCACTCTTCACACAAGAAACCTTCAAAGCAAGTTGGAACGTTGCTCATAAACATCGCTCACAAGCATTGTTTTGAGAATAGAAAACACAGTGTTGGCCTTTAAGACTCTGCGTGGTCTAGAATCCTCTCTGCTTCTCTAGCCCCATCTTGTGCCACTTTTGCCCTCACTTTCTATGCTTCAGATACACTGAATTAACCTTAGTTCTCACTCATCTGACAGAAGTCAGTTCAGATACTATTTTTCACTGTGATTCCTAGCATTAAGGAATTTGATTATCAGGTTTTGTATGAGGACTATTTCATCAGGGGTACAGAAGTTCTGGCCATCTCTGGTTTTGGATATCCCTTATTTGTTGAGACCTTTGCGTTGTTTGGTTGCCTTTTGTCTGTTTTCCAGATGGGAAAACAGGAACAAGGGAAGTATAGGTTATTACTAGGTGGGGTTGAACAAGTGGAGCAGCAAACTGCAAAGCAGAAAGAAGAGGGACGTACTATAGAGGGATATGACTTCCATTCTCAAGGCGCCTGCATCCTGTGCAGGGAGACAGCCTAACATAAAATGTGCCTAACAACAAATATATTGACTTCTTACTAAAAATCTCCAGTTCATAGAACCGAGGGGTTTGTACCTTCTCCTTTAAAAGTGATAGTCCTGGGACTTCCCCGGTGGTCCCGTGGTGAAGACTCTGCGCTTCCAATGCAGCAGGCGTGGGTTCAATCCCTGGTTGGGGAGCTAAGATCCCACATGCTGCGCAGCCAAAGAAATTTTTGTCGAACGTTATACTCCTGTATTGTTGGCTTTAGTGGTTTAGATTTTGTTGTACTGTTAAGAAGATTTCAGTTTATTTACCGGGAACAAACAACACATAATGTAAAAATAGTTTCCCAGAAACGATTTCCATCATTCTCTTCTTCCCTTTCTCCCGCAGACTGGTGTTTCACCTTGACAAGTTCTCTGTCATTCCATAGGAAAGCTGTCTGGCTTGGAGGTTGCAATCCCAGGGAATTTTTCATCAGCGGGGAAGTCTCCATCACTACAGAGGAATCAAGGGAGAAGTCAGTCCCTGGTAAGTGAGATGCTCCCCCTAAACACCAACACAGCAGTCGTGTACCTTTCAAGGGGTTCAGGGGCAAGATGGGCAAGGCATTTCTACTAACTCTTCTTAAGGATCACGGACAGTGCCCTATGCTACGAGGTAAGCGGTGACTGCTGTAGTTCTTACTGGTGATCCTTTCCTGTCACTGATTCTCGGCCTTCTTTGTATTTCATAGGACTGTTGTCAGTCCAATACAAAATGAGTCTTATTTTTAAAAACCTGAAATGTTTTACAGAGCCTAGCATTCTCATATAGGGTCCTTTCCATTCTCCCCACTTTCCCGAGAGGCCAAGAACACTTCACACCATGAACTAGGAGAGGGGGTAGAGCCCTTTCTGATGAAATACATCAACAAAGACAGAGCCTTAGCCTGCTTGCTCTCTGGACAGGATCTCGGACCACAAGGTCTTCAATCCTGGTATAAATGAAGGAAGTGAGGACAGTTCAACTGGCACTCTGATAACAAGAGTTCGGAAACACCTTCCAAAGAGACTATAGCAGTAGATGAGGGAAGGGAGTGCTACAGTGTGGCAGTACAGGGGGAATGATCGGCTACAGCAGTGAAAAGTGTGGTACCGATTGGTGTGCTCTCGGGGTTCTTGTACATGTAGCATAGATGACCTCTACAGTGGCCCTCCCACCTTCCCACCTGCATTAGGTGTTCTTTTTTTTTGTAATTTATGTTTATGTATTTATTTACTGTTTGAACTTATTTATTCTACGTATTTATTTTTTTGGCTGCACTGGGTCTCTCATTGCTGTGCACGGGCTTTCTCTAGTTGGCGGCTAGCGGGGGCTACTCTCGGTTGCGGTGTGCGGGCATCTCATCGCGGTGGCTTCTCTTGTTGCGGAGCATGGGCTGTAGGCACGTGGGCTTCGGTAGTTGAGGCTCACGGGCTCTAGAATGCAGGCTCCGTCGTCGTGGCACATGCGCTTAGTTGCTGCACGGCATGTGGGATCTTCGCAGACCAGGGCTCGAACCCGTGTCCCCTGCATTGGCAGGCGCCACCAGGGAAGCCCTAGGTGTTCTCATATAGAGTCTAAAAACAGAGAGCACTGAGAGAAGGTAGTGGTTATTAAAGGCTCAGGATCTAAATTCTACCTGTCTCTACACCCCTTCCCAGCTGTCGATTTGACCCCATTTTTGAATGCTGACCTCATTGTTCAACTTTTCTCTGCCGTCTGTATACTCACCTTGAAAACTTGTTTCTGTGATGCGTTGAGCAGACACAGGGTGGCAGACTGCAGAGGTGGAAGCTGGTGGTCGGATATTTGTGGGCTGAATCTCCTTCAGTCCCATTCCCATTTCTGGTTGCCCAGAGGCCCTACTTCCTGTGTGTGACGCCGAGCCGTAGGATTGCGGGCAGGAGCCAAGTTCTCCATACAGTAAAGACCCCAGTGTGCCTTGGTTATAGTAATATACCTGGCTTCCTTCCTGGCAGGGAAGTGACAGGCGGCTATGCCCCTGCTTTGTTCGTGGGCCTCCTGATCCAGCAGTTCCCTTGGCTCTGCCCCTGTCGTCAGCTGCCCCTAGGATAACTCTGAGCCCTAGCCACTTCTCTGGTAGATTTCCCTATTCCCCCACTACAGTCACACCTGAATAAGGCAACTCAGACCTTTCAGAGATGTGTCCTGAACCTCTTGTTTTCTGAAATACCTATCTGGTGGTTGTGAGACTTAAGGCCAGCGTCCCCGAGAGACTTTTTCTATTTCTCCTAGTAAACCTAGACTCATCTTCTGTCACCTTCAACTCTACTCCAATTGTGTTCTTTCAACCCAGACCTCTGACCCTGCTTTTTACTTCTGCCATTTCATCCTCGCTCCTGCTTCCTTTCCTAAATCCATACGTCTCTTTTGGCCTTCCTAGCCCTGGGCCAAGTTCCTTCCTCTTTGCTCAGTTTTTACCCCTTTCCTTCATTCTCCCATCCAACTTTCAGTCCTTCCTTTCTCACGCCCCAGTTAGCAGCATCTGAAAATTCGAAAGGTTTGTTACTCGTCTATTAATTGTATTCCATTTACTTATTCAGTTCTATACCTGTCTTACCTGTGTATGGAAGAACAGCTGGTAGCCAAGGTGGCACCAAGAATCCTAGCAGCTCTCACTTGACGTATCCGTAGTAGTCGGCAATTTCCATTTCGTTTTCCCTCTCGGTGAAAAATTGCAGCTTGCCCGAAGAGGTGTATCTGGCAGCATTCTCCCGTTGTTGTTGAGCCCGCCTCTTCATGGCCTCTCGCTCTGGCCTCTGCTCTTGTTCGATGGGCTTTGACATGACTGGCTCAGGCACGTTGGGTTCCCTCCATGGAACTCGTTGCTTGCTGAAGTCTTGGAGTAGAAATTGGGTTTGGAGCTTGGGTGGGGACTGGCGCTTATTCACAGCAGGGGGAACAGGCTCCCCCGCTGGAGAGGAGCGCCAGATGAAGTTTTGGAGGGTGCAGGCCTAGGAGCAGCAGACTGAGGGACACGAGGCTGGGTATGGTTGGTCCAAGCCGGTTGGGTTGGGTTGGTCACAGTTGGCTGAGCTGGTTTGGCGGGGCCTGGCAAAGAGGCAGGAGCTGGCTGGGATGAATTGGCTGCAGCAGGTTGAGCTGAGTCAGTAGAACCAGGCTGGGCACGGTAAGCCCCAGCAGGCCGATGTGAGGCCAGAGACTGTGGCCTCCGAGGAGCGGGTCGAGCTTGAGGCTTGTCCCAGGCAGAAAAAGGCAGAGGTATCAACTTGACCTTCCCAGGAGGAGGCCGCTCATACTGGGCTGGAGACGGACACTCTGTTTCAGCACTGCTGTCTGGTTTCTGGGCTTGGACTTGCGTTTTCTCAGGACCCTTCCCCTCACGTGGGGTATGCCGCCATGGCTGGATAGCTGGGGGTGGCTGGGG
Source organism: Balaenoptera borealis (assembly GCF_965194805.1). Taxonomy (NCBI): domain Eukaryota; kingdom Metazoa; phylum Chordata; class Mammalia; order Artiodactyla; family Balaenopteridae; genus Balaenoptera; species Balaenoptera borealis. Next base: position 183,357 of record NW_028123199.1, read on the forward strand.
GTCTTTGGGGTTGCTTGACTTTCCCAAGAGCCGACAGGAAGAGAGCCCAGTTTTCGTCTCATTCTTCTTCCCCAGCGCATGAAGAACCTTCACAGACTCCAGCATGCGCACGCCAAGGGAGGTTCGAGGCTTTTGAAAGCTCTGTTGGAGAAGCTCAGTTTGGTGTTCCTTTCGCTTCGTGTGGGGGATTGCTGGCTTCTCTTCTGCCTTGACTTTGTTCCCTGACTGCTTGTTCTCCTCAGCCTTGTTTCTCCCTCTGGTCCTTTTGGTCTTTTCCTGCCCGTGGCTCTTAGTTTTGCTGATCTTTCTGGATGCAGCTTTCTGAGGTTTGCCTTGAGAGTGCTTGGCCGTGTTCACAGGAGCCCTGTCACTGACTGCAGCGTGGCATGTAACCACTTCTCCCCCTAACGGGCACTCTGGATTCTTTGGCTGGATTTTGGCCTTGGGAGCGCCACTGATAGGCTCAGAGGCTTTCTGTTTGTTCTTCCTGGGTTGATCAGAGGGAACCTTTATGACACTTGGCTTTTCCTGCACCTGATTCACCTTAATGGCTCTGGTGTCTTTAGCTTTGATCACGTTGGGACCTTGGGATTGATCAAGATCTTTCAAAGGATTAAAGAGCTGGGGAAGGTGAATATCCTCCGCCAGTGTAGTAATGTCTGCAAGACCACTGCTAGGTTCAATCCCATTTTCAAGTGTCCCTAGGTCCTGACGACTCCGGCTGTTCTCTCCCAGATCAGCATTTTCAGAACCAGGCTGCTCCTCTTGGCTGAGGGGATCGGTGCAGGCCAGCGGCTGGTGAATATCAGGGATTCCTAAAGGGAGTAGTGGAGGATCTTGGTTCTCTGTTGGGATCTGGTAGGCATCCAGAGGCTTTGAAAGCTTGGTTTTGATATCATCCACGTGCTTACTCTCTATTTGTCCCTGGCTTGGAGCTGGAGGCAGGGCCAGGAGACGCCTGGCACTCTGGACTGGAGCTGTCACTGAAATGTCCCCAAGTTCAGATGGTGGGTTACTCTCAAGTATGTGGCTGTTTCTGCTACTGCAGGACTTGGGGAGTTCTTGACTTTGTGTCACACAAAACGTCTGGCTTGGAGGTTGCAATCCCAGGGAATTTTTCATCACCAGGGGGGAGGTCTCCATCCCTACAAAGGGATCAAGGGAGAAGTCAGTCCCTGGTAAGTGAGATGCTCCCCCTAAACACCAACACAGCAGTCGTGTACCTTTCAAGGGGTTCAGGGGCAAGATGGGCAAGGCATTTCTACTAACTCTTCTTAAGGATCATGGACAGTGCCCTATGCTACGAGGTAAGCGGTGACTGTTGTAATTCTTACTGGTGAGCCTTTCCTGTCGCTGATTCTCGGCTCGCTTTGTATTTCATAGGACTGTTATAAGTCCAATACAAAATGAGTCTTATTTTTAAAAACCTGAAATGTTTTACAAAGCCTAGCATTCTCATATAGGGTCCTTTCCATTCTCCCCACTTTCCCGAGAGGCCAAGAACACGTCACACCATGAACTAGGAGAGGGGGTAGAGCCCTTGCTGATGAAATACATCAACAAAGACAGAGTCTTAGCCTGCTTGCTCTCTGGACAGGATCTCGGACCACAAGGTCTTCAATCCTGGTATAAATGAAGGAAGTGAGGACAGTTCAACTGGCACTCACATAACAAGAGTTCTGAAACACCTTCCGAAGAGACTATAGCAGTAGATGAGGGAAGGGAGTGCTACAGTGTGGCAGTACAGGGGGAACGATCGGCTACAGCAGTGAAAAGTGTGGTACCGATTGGTGTGCTCTCGGCGTTCTTGTACATGTAGCATAGATGACCTCTACAGTGGCCCTCCCACCTTCCCACCTGCATTAGGTGTTCTTTTTTTTGTAATTTATGTTTATGTATTTATTTACTGTTTGAACTTATTTATTCTACGTATTTATTTTTTTGGCTGCACTGGGTCTCTCATTGCTGTGCACGGGCTTTCTCTAGTTGGCGGCTAGCGGGGGCTACTCTCGGTTGCGGTGTGCGGGCTTCTCATCGCGGTGGCTTCTCTTGTTGCGGAGCATGGGCTGTAGGCACGTGGGCTTCGGTAGTTGAGGCTCACGGGCTCTAGAATGCAGGCTCCGTCGTTGTGGCACATGCGCTTAGTTGCTGCACGGCATGTGGGATCTTCGCAGACCAGGGCTCGAACCCGTGTCCCCCGCATTGCATTGGCAGGCGGATTCTTAACCACGGCGCCACCAGGGAAGCCCTAGGTGTTCTCATAGAGAGTCTAAAAACAGAGGGCACTGAGCGAAGGTAGTGGTTATTAAAGGCTCAGGATCTAAATTCTACCTGCCTCTACACCCCTTCCCAGCTGTCGATTTGACCCCATTTTTGAATGCCGACCTCATTCTTCAACTTTCTCTGGCGTTTGTTATACTCACCTTGAAAACTTGTTTCTGTGATGCGTTGAGCAGACACAGGGTGGCAGACTGCAGAGGTGGAAGCTGGTGGTCGGATATTTGTGGGCTGAATCTCCTTCAGTCCCATTCCCATTTCTGGTTGCCCAGAGGCCCGACTTCCTGTGTATGACGCCGAGCCGTAGGATTGCGGGCAGGAGCCAAGTTCTCCATACAGTAAAGACCCCAGTGTGCCTTGGTTATAGTAATATACCTGGCTTCCGTCCTGGCAGGGAAGTGACAGGCGGCTCTGCCCCTGATTCGGAATCTGAGATGGTGTTCCCTGAGCAAGGCTGGCAGAAAGCGATGGATGTAGAGGGACCATGTTCTTGGCGTCTGAAGTTTTATCATACTGGGCTGCCAGAAACATGGAGGAGGCAGCTGTGTGGCGGTCAGTGAGTGCCAGAGTAAAGTCTCCGAGTGAAGAAGAATTCTTTTCAGTGCTTGCTGTGATGTCCCACTCAAGAACACCTGGATAGGAAGCAGCTGAAGTGGAGATCTGGCTGTGGTCAGTAACTCCAGATAACATAGTCGTGCTAGAATGTTGGTAAAGGTAGGCACTACCCATGAGTGTCTGGAAAGGGGTACCGGTAGCCGATGCCGAACTGACGGCAGGGGCAGAGACTCTGGAGAAGTTGCAGACACTTCGTGTTAGGGAAGTTGCATTGCTCACCACAGGAGGAGAATGCTGCAGAGAATTTAGAGTTCCAAGTAGAGATGGATGTTGGAAATTTTCTGTAAGAACAAGAGGGTCATGAAAAACTCAGGGAGGTTGAGAAATTCTCACTACGTTTGAGGAACGGCATCATCTGAAGGTTCTTGCTATCAGGACACCTCTACTATCACTACTTCCTGAGAAACCCAAAATCAGACAGTTAATGATGGCTGTAAGGACTGAGCAGTTTTCCACTCTTCTCTATTAACTGCCTGTGCTCCCATCTTGGGCACAGACGGGCAGAAGAGCCAAGTGGTGTGGTTCAGAGATTGTTCTCTAGGCTGGAAGCAACCTTCTCCCTGCCCTGTCTTTCCCTTCAGCCTGCACTCGTATTGACTTCTATGCTATTTCCTAGACTGGAAGCATTTTAGAACTAGGAGGCCCTTAGAGAACTTCGATGTTCTCAGTCTCATTTCGTGAGTAAGGAAACTGAGGCTCAGAGAGGTCGGGTTGACTTGTTCAAGTTCTCTCATTATGTTAGTATCATTACCAGGTTTCAGAACCTAAGTATCCTGACTTCCTTGCCAGGACTCCACTCTGAGCATGATACTGCCAGAAAGCAGGAGAAATAGAACTTATAATATAGGCATTTTTTTTGTCCATTAGAAAACAGTACGGCTGTTACCATTGTCGTCTTCAGTGTCTCCCTTTGCTTGTGCAGTTCCCACGCTATTACCTAGAGGTGACGTACAGCTCAGTCCAACTGGTGAATTGAAAGAGTCATTTTTGCCCTCTTCAAGCCTGGTTTCTCATCCTACCTCAAAATGATTACCCGAAAGTGGATTTCTTAAGTGCTTTTGGAAAGGGAAGAGTTATCTGATTACTTCAGATTCCTCACCTGTAAAGTGGTTATAACACCACCACCAATAATAATAGCAGTAATAATTAATAGATGAATAAGCTGATCTATTGCGTATGATTTATATGGAGGAAGATACAATAAGTTCTAGAAAGACAAAGAAAAATCATGACAAGCATATTACGTTAACGAAAAAGAAATCCATAGATATTAATGAAAACTGGGGTATGTGGCAAGTATCGAAGCCTAATGAATTTACTAACAAATGGCATTCTGTACCATCCATGCAATATTATGAAAGTGAATTTTGCCCACTCTATTTTAGTGAATACTATTAACCAGAAGACACGATGGAGGTGATAGAGGTGAATGAATTCCTAGCCAATGCATACAGACAGAGAAGGTATGTCAGTAAAAAATGCATAACAAGCAACAGAATGCAATAAATGTGCATGTATAGGTAGCCACAACACATATAGACAAGTATTTCAATGAAAACCGGTACGAAGCAGACAGCAAAATAATAAGTGTAAAAGAGTTTCATTATTGTGCTCCTTCATATTTTTACCCAGCAAGTAAGAGGTATTAAGCCTAGGAGAAATATATATTTCAATGAATATAGCTTATATAATAAGCAGAAAGGAAGCTTAAAATGTATCAGGAAGGTTTTTGGATTTATCCTAGAACTTAGATTAGAATCATCTTCAGCATCCAAGAAGATGGCATCCCAAAACCTCAAAAAACCATCATGCCTAGAATCCAATTAAAAAAGATTTTCAAATGTAAGAAAATCCACAGGACTCCACAATATGGTTTTCGATAAATGTGGATGTTTGTTTGTTTTGTTTCTTTGGCCGCGCCGCGTGGCCCTGGCCGTGAAAGCACCGAGTCCTAAGCACTGGACCGCCAGGGAATTCCCTAAGTGGGGGGAATTAGAGATGTGGGGCTTGACTTTTTCTTCTTCTTCTTCTTCTTCTTCGGTAGCTAAGATCTACAAGCGAACGATGGCTGTTGATCAATGTGCTCTCTGTGTTAGGAAGGAAATAACTGTAAAAATGAAAAGCAGCCTTGCCTTAGAACCTACATATCACACCAAGGAAAATAGTCCTTCTGATTCAATTTAGAAGATATCACTTAAAATGTTGAATTGGTGAAATGTCTACCTAGTTTAAAAATTAGAAAGAATAAAACACTGAAAAGCAGCCCCCTAGATAACCACTGTGGTTGCTTGTTTATAGGAGGCATCATTTCTAAAACGTATTTCTAAAATGTTTATATTCAAAACTGTCAAGTGGCCAACTGTATTCAGAGAGGCAATAAAAGAAAGAAAACGGAGTATGACTTTTCTGATAAGCTGCCTTTCCTGGTGATCCCCTGTTCTGGCCTTACTTTCCTTCTTAGTCTGTTAATGTAAGGGTTTGCTACCATCAACTTGGTTTTGCCCTGCTCTGAGCAGGTTTCCCTCTGTGCTGTTTCTGCTTTAATTGAAAATCTTTGGTTCCCATCAGCATTCCATTGCAAACTCCGTTTTTCTTGAGAGCTCCTCTATGCTTTCCCTCTTCATTCTTACATTTTCTCCCATCTCTTGGTGCCTGTTGGCCTGTGCTAATGAAAACCATCCTAAACTTCCTTACGCTCGACTCTGTGCCTCCCTGTAGAGCCCAGTACTCTCCATCCTCTCTCCCTATTCTCTCTTTTCAACTAGTCGAAATCCTAGTGGAGGGAGACCATTAGAGATGAAACATCTTGGTATATATTGCTAGTTTTCTATGTCCCCTGACTTTTCTATGTTTCTGTTGAAACACTCTTGAGAAGTGTCTGATTTCGTTTTCTACATGGGTACCCTTTAAGGCTCAATACTGGAAAAGAAGGGGATCAGAGTGATCAACCCAACGTGGTATCCTAACGTAACAGTTAAGGAAAGCAACAGGCTTTGTGAGACAGCCAGTGATTTGTCCAAAGTCACACAGATAGTAAACGTCAAAGTCAAAACTGAAATTAGGTCTCCAGACGTGTAGTTCAATACTTTCCCTCATTATTCCATGCTATTTTGAATCTCCTACTCAATTTAGGGGCAAAAGAAATCGAACGCAAAACTTTCCAACGTTTCTTTTCTTACCTGACATGGTCAGAGAAGAGGAAGCATCCACTGCAGGTACCAGGGATGAGGAGACAACACTAGAGGATGTCCGAGTGGCTGCAGCTGAACGGCGCACGTGTCCAGTACAGAGGTCACTGGTTACTGGTCCAAACAGCTCCACGGAAACCCCAAGACTCTACCAAGTGGTAGTAGGTTTGGTAGGAGAGTGATGTCACAAAGCAGGCAGTTGAAAGGTATGAGAGAGCCAATAGGGAGGTCCGATCCCCAACAGGAAGGCGGGCTTGGGTGAAGAGAGTGTAGGAGAGCTAAAACAACACCTGAGTTTCTGAGCTCTGGGGAGGAAATCCTAGAAGACAGATTTACCTCCCCCAGGCTCTTCCATTAGGGAAATCATTGCAACATTTCTTACAGACGTTCATTAATACACTGAACTAAGAGTTACTTATATTCTACAGAGTATTCTATTTTATGTATCATATACTTAGAGCTATATAGATCTTCTTTAATTAATAATCCTTAGGAAGGAAAGAGCCATCTAGTTTGAACTATTACAGTTGTTCTGAAATCATATGTGTCTAATGAGTGAACTGATAGCAGCTTTTAAGGAGCCAAAGTAGGGATTAAGAAGCTCTTTTTGTAACTTGGTTCAAGAGTAGGGTGAAGTTTGTTGAGTGTACCTTGTGGAGAATGTTGTGGTCCAAGGCTCTTCTCTTTTAGTTTCTTCTCCTTGACTCCTACCTTCCTTGGGCTGGGCTAGGCTGGGGGCCAGGTTGGACTTGCGACTTAACATTTCTCTTCCGCTTTCTCTTTTTTTTTTTTCTTCCATTATGGGCATTGCTTCGAGGACAAGCCTTGATCTTGCATTGGACGTTACTTCCTGTCACCTTCCAGCAGCAGGAGTCTTCTTTTCAGTGCTTGATGCTTCACGAAATAGACTCTGCCCGTTGGCAGCAAATACCAGAGAGCTAGGAGACAGAGCTGGTTGCAGACCTTTCCTCTTCCAGCCTTTGGTTGCAATTGTTTGGCCCATAATTTGCTAGCTCTAGTTCCTTGGGCCACACAGGTATCCTGCCATCTCCAGCTCTTGTTATATGTGAGAGACATTCTGAACACTGTCCCTTTTTCTTTGCACAGAAGTATATACAGTGTGGCAGTTACTGTAATCTCCTCCGCCTTGCAAACAGCCACTCTAGAATCTTGGACCTCTAGGACTCTCTGTCTTGCATGCTTGGGGGCAAGGCCAAGCAAAATGAAGAGGAGAATAATTAGAGAAAGAGGAGGACGTTGGTGGAGAATTGGGAGCAGGTAAGGTGAAAGGGCACAGGAGAAAAGAGATGCATGTAGACTTTTTGGTTTCTGTGGGAAACAGGTTGACACACTTGGGCCTCATTTGGTATTAACAGAACAGAGAGTTAAAGATCTAAGTAGCTAGATAGTGTGCAGCAACTGCCATGAAGTCTGTACACTGAAGAGAACAGTCTCACATCTAGTTTTCATTTTGTTTTATGTCATAGTACCTTATTTATAGCATTCACTGGTGTGTTTGTAGAATACAGATGTTTTCAAATGCTCTGGTTTTGTCTACATGGTTATCTCCTTGTCCTGTTTGTAAGGAATCCAACATTGTAAGACATATTGCATGTTTTTCTCTTGACGATTGTTGACCTTGAAGCGTCATGAACTAACTTGAGCTGTTGGATTCTGTGGAGAAACGTTCAAAAGGGTCTGTGAAAAAGGCACTGTGGTGAGTCGCATTATGCACCCGAGCGTAAGGAGCAAGATATCTGCCACCAGCCCAGCTTGGCCTGGATTGCCTCTGTTTTAGTTCCCCTGGTTAGTGCTTTTCTCCCTAACCACTCTTGTGACTGTGATAATGTGAGTAAGGGCGGAGTTGCTAATGATCTATGTGTGAGGTAAGCTGGTTTGAGGGAGGAAATCTATGGACCTAGTCATTTTCCTTGGTGGTAAGCTTTCAGGGGTGCAGAGATGGATCTTCCTGGGGCCTTTTCTGGTCCCAGGAAGATATCGCATAGATGGGACCTCCCAAGACACACATTGAATCTTTAGGCCTGTTTTTCCTATTATGAGGTACGAACGAGTTTCTTCACTGATGGGGATGATGCTTATCTGAGAAGAAATTGTGAAAGGTGGTGTAGTGTAGAGGTGTGGCTTAAGCTTTTAAGTTTTCCTCCAGGTTTTTCCCCTAAGCTTCCTACTTCGGACGGCCTACTTACATGATACTAGTAGGTGATGTCCGGCTAACAACTTCCTAAATATACCTGCAAGCCAGATCAGTGTCTCTTTTCTCTGTATTCCCATGGAAATCAAGAGTCCCGCCGAATTTTCCATCGAAACAGTTGATTTGTGTTGTCTCTAGGAATTCTAAAGGGCGTACCGTTGCTTCCTAACCGGTGTCATTTGGGAGATCCGCCTCTGTACGTTCAAATGATTAATTTTGAGACTTTGCTCATGTGTGCAGTAAACCCTTGAATTCCCTAAGACCTTCCTTTCCTCCATCTCCTACCCCATTAAGCCCGCTTCAGTTCATCTCCTGAATTTCTTTGGAATCTGTCAGCCAGCTCTTCCTCAACTTCCTAATACTGAACTTGCCTGTCTGTTGCGATTAGGTCCTAACTGGTGTCCATATATCTTGTTTCCTTCCAATCCACTCTTCACACAAGAAACCTTCAAAGCAAGTTGGAACGTTGCTCATAAACATCGCTCACAAGCATTGTTTTGAGAATAGAAAACACAGTGTTGGCCTTTAAGACTCTGCGTGGTCTAGAATCCTCTCTGCTTCTCTAGCCCCATCTTGTGCCACTTTTGCCCTCACTTTCTATGCTTCAGATACACTGAATTAACCTTAGTTCTCACTCATCTGACAGAAGTCAGTTCAGATACTATTTTTCACTGTGATTCCTAGCATTAAGGAATTTGATTATCAGGTTTTGTATGAGGACTATTTCATCAGGGGTACAGAAGTTCTGGCCATCTCTGGTTTTGGATATCCCTTATTTGTTGAGACCTTTGCGTTGTTTGGTTGCCTTTTGTCTGTTTTCCAGATGGGAAAACAGGAACAAGGGAAGTATAGGTTATTACTAGGTGGGGTTGAACAAGTGGAGCAGCAAACTGCAAAGCAGAAAGAAGAGGGACGTACTATAGAGGGATATGACTTCCATTCTCAAGGCGCCTGCATCCTGTGCAGGGAGACAGCCTAACATAAAATGTGCCTAACAACAAATATATTGACTTCTTACTAAAAATCTCCAGTTCATAGAACCGAGGGGTTTGTACCTTCTCCTTTAAAAGTGATAGTCCTGGGACTTCCCCGGTGGTCCCGTGGTGAAGACTCTGCGCTTCCAATGCAGCAGGCGTGGGTTCAATCCCTGGTTGGGGAGCTAAGATCCCACATGCTGCGCAGCCAAAGAAATTTTTGTCGAACGTTATACTCCTGTATTGTTGGCTTTAGTGGTTTAGATTTTGTTGTACTGTTAAGAAGATTTCAGTTTATTTACCGGGAACAAACAACACATAATGTAAAAATAGTTTCCCAGAAACGATTTCCATCATTCTCTTCTTCCCTTTCTCCCGCAGACTGGTGTTTCACCTTGACAAGTTCTCTGTCATTCCATAGGAAAGCTGTCTGGCTTGGAGGTTGCAATCCCAGGGAATTTTTCATCAGCGGGGAAGTCTCCATCACTACAGAGGAATCAAGGGAGAAGTCAGTCCCTGGTAAGTGAGATGCTCCCCCTAAACACCAACACAGCAGTCGTGTACCTTTCAAGGGGTTCAGGGGCAAGATGGGCAAGGCATTTCTACTAACTCTTCTTAAGGATCACGGACAGTGCCCTATGCTACGAGGTAAGCGGTGACTGCTGTAGTTCTTACTGGTGATCCTTTCCTGTCACTGATTCTCGGCCTTCTTTGTATTTCATAGGACTGTTGTCAGTCCAATACAAAATGAGTCTTATTTTTAAAAACCTGAAATGTTTTACAGAGCCTAGCATTCTCATATAGGGTCCTTTCCATTCTCCCCACTTTCCCGAGAGGCCAAGAACACTTCACACCATGAACTAGGAGAGGGGGTAGAGCCCTTTCTGATGAAATACATCAACAAAGACAGAGCCTTAGCCTGCTTGCTCTCTGGACAGGATCTCGGACCACAAGGTCTTCAATCCTGGTATAAATGAAGGAAGTGAGGACAGTTCAACTGGCACTCTGATAACAAGAGTTCGGAAACACCTTCCAAAGAGACTATAGCAGTAGATGAGGGAAGGGAGTGCTACAGTGTGGCAGTACAGGGGGAATGATCGGCTACAGCAGTGAAAAGTGTGGTACCGATTGGTGTGCTCTCGGGGTTCTTGTACATGTAGCATAGATGACCTCTACAGTGGCCCTCCCACCTTCCCACCTGCATTAGGTGTTCTTTTTTTTTGTAATTTATGTTTATGTATTTATTTACTGTTTGAACTTATTTATTCTACGTATTTATTTTTTTGGCTGCACTGGGTCTCTCATTGCTGTGCACGGGCTTTCTCTAGTTGGCGGCTAGCGGGGGCTACTCTCGGTTGCGGTGTGCGGGCATCTCATCGCGGTGGCTTCTCTTGTTGCGGAGCATGGGCTGTAGGCACGTGGGCTTCGGTAGTTGAGGCTCACGGGCTCTAGAATGCAGGCTCCGTCGTCGTGGCACATGCGCTTAGTTGCTGCACGGCATGTGGGATCTTCACAGACCAGGGCTCGAACCCGTGTCCCCTGCATTGGCAGGCGCCACCAGGGAAGCCCTAGGTGTTCTCATATAGAGTCTAAAAACAGAGAGCACTGAGAGAAGGTAGTGGTTATTAAAGGCTCAGGATCTAAATTCTACCTGTCTCTACACCCCTTCCCAGCTGTCGATTTGACCCCATTTTTGAATGCTGACCTCATTGTTCAACTTTTCTCTGCCGTCTGTATACTCACCTTGAAAACTTGTTTCTGTGATGCGTTGAGCAGACACAGGGTGGCAGACTGCAGAGGTGGAAGCTGGTGGTCGGATATTTGTGGGCTGAATCTCCTTCAGTCCCATTCCCATTTCTGGTTGCCCAGAGGCCCTACTTCCTGTGTGTGACGCCGAGCCGTAGGATTGCGGGCAGGAGCCAAGTTCTCCATACAGTAAAGACCCCAGTGTGCCTTGGTTATAGTAATATACCTGGCTTCCTTCCTGGCAGGGAAGTGACAGGCGGCTATGCCCCTGCTTTGTTCGTGGGCCTCCTGATCCAGCAGTTCCCTTGGCTCTGCCCCTGTCGTCAGCTGCCCCTAGGATAACTCTGAGCCCTAGCCACTTCTCTGGTAGATTTCCCTATTCCCCCACTACAGTCACACCTGAATAAGGCAACTCAGACCTTTCAGAGATGTGTCCTGAACCTCTTGTTTTCTGAAATACCTATCTGGTGGTTGTGAGACTTAAGGCCAGCGTCCCCGAGAGACTTTTTCTATTTCTCCTAGTAAACCTAGACTCATCTTCTGTCACCTTCAACTCTACTCCAATTGTGTTCTTTCAACCCAGACCTCTGACCCTGCTTTTTACTTCTGCCATTTCATCCTCGCTCCTGCTTCCTTTCCTAAATCCATACGTCTCTTTTGGCCTTCCTAGCCCTGGGCCAAGTTCCTTCCTCTTTGCTCAGTTTTTACCCCTTTCCTTCATTCTCCCATCCAACTTTCAGTCCTTCCTTTCTCACGCCCCAGTTAGCAGCATCTGAAAATTCGAAAGGTTTGTTACTCGTCTATTAATTGTATTCCATTTACTTATTCAGTTCTATACCTGTCTTACCTGTGTATGGAAGAACAGCTGGTAGCCAAGGTGGCACCAAGAATCCTAGCAGCTCTCACTTGACGTATCCGTAGTAGTCGGCAATTTCCATTTCGTTTTCCCTCTCGGTGAAAAATTGCAGCTTGCCCGAAGAGGTGTATCTGGCAGCATTCTCCCGTTGTTGTTGAGCCCGCCTCTTCATGGCCTCTCGCTCTGGCCTCTGCTCTTGTTCGATGGGCTTTGACATGACTGGCTCAGGCACGTTGGGTTCCCTCCATGGAACTCGTTGCTTGCTGAAGTCTTGGAGTAGAAATTGGGTTTGGAGCTTGGGTGGGGACTGGCGCTTATTCACAGCAGGGGGAACAGGCTCCCCCGCTGGAGAGGAGCGCCAGATGAAGTTTTGGAGGGTGCAGGCCTAGGAGCAGCAGACTGAGGGACACGAGGCTGGGTATGGTTGGTCCAAGCCGGTTGGGTTGGGTTGGTCACAGTTGGCTGAGCTGGTTTGGCGGGGCCTGGCAAAGAGGCAGGAGCTGGCTGGGATGAATTGGCTGCAGCAGGTTGAGCTGAGTCAGTAGAACCAGGCTGGGCACGGTAAGCCCCAGCAGGCCGATGTGAGGCCAGAGACTGTGGCCTCCGAGGAGCGGGTCGAGCTTGAGGCTTGTCCCAGGCAGAAAAAGGCAGAGGTATCAACTTGACCTTCCCAGGAGGAGGCCGCTCATACTGGGCTGGAGACGGACACTCTGTTTCAGCACTGCTGTCTGGTTTCTGGGCTTGGACTTGCGTTTTCTCAGGACCCTTCCCCTCACGTGGGGTATGCCGCCATGGCTGGATAGCTGGGGGTGGCTGGGGGTCTTTGGGGTTGCTTGACTTTCCCAAGAGCCGACAGGAAGAGAGCCCAGTTTTCGTCTCATTCTTCTTCCCCAGCGCATGAAGAACCTTCACAGACTCCAGCATGCGCACGCCAAGGGAGGTTCGAGGCTTTTGAAAGCTCTGTTGGAGAAGCTCAGTTTGGTGTTCCTTTCGCTTCGTGTGGGGGATTGCTGGCTTCTCTTCTGCCTTGACTTTGTTCCCTGACTGCTTGTTCTCCTCAGCCTTGTTTCTCCCTCTGGTCCTTTTGGTCTTTTCCTGCCCGTGGCTCTTAGTTTTGCTGATCTTTCTGGATGCAGCTTTCTGAGGTTTGCCTTGAGAGTGCTTGGCCGTGTTCACAGGAGCCCTGTCACTGACTGCAGCGTGGCATGTAACCACTTCTCCCCCTAACGGGCACTCTGGATTCTTTGGCTGGATTTTGGCCTTGGGAGCGCCACTGATAGGCTCAGAGGCTTTCTGTTTGTTCTTCCTGGGTTGATCAGAGGGAACCTTTATGACACTTGGCTTTTCCTGCACCTGATTCACCTTAATGGCTCTGGTGTCTTTAGCTTTGATCACGTTGGGACCTTGGGATTGATCAAGATCTTTCAAAGGATTAAAGAGCTGGGGAAGGTGAATATCCTCCGCCAGTGTAGTAATGTCTGCAAGACCACTGCTAGGTTCAATCCCATTTTCAAGTGTCCCTAGGTCCTGACGACTCCGGCTGTTCTCTCCCAGATCAGCATTTTCAGAACCAGGCTGCTCCTCTTGGCTGAGGGGATCGGTGCAGGCCAGCGGCTGGTGAATATCAGGGATTCCTAAAGGGAGTAGTGGAGGATCTTGGTTCTCTGTTGGGATCTGGTAGGCATCCAGAGGCTTTGAAAGCTTGGTTTTGATATCATCCACGTGCTTACTCTCTATTTGTCCCTGGCTTGGAGCTGGAGGCAGGGCCAGGAGACGCCTGGCACTCTGGACTGGAGCTGTCACTGAAATGTCCCCAAGTTCAGATGGTGGGTTACTCTCAAGTATGTGGCTGTTTCTGCTACTGCAGGACTTGGGGAGTTCTTGACTTTGTGTCACACAAAACGTCTGGCTTGGAGGTTGCAATCCCAGGGAATTTTTCATCACCAGGGGGGAGGTCTCCATCCCTACAAAGGGATCAAGGGAGAAGTCAGTCCCTGGTAAGTGAGATGCTCCCCCTAAACACCAACACAGCAGTCGTGTACCTTTCAAGGGGTTCAGGGGCAAGATGGGCAAGGCATTTCTACTAACTCTTCTTAAGGATCACGGACAGTGCCCTATGCTACGAGGTAAGCGGTGACTGTTGTAATTCTTACTGGTGAGCCTTTCCTGTCGCTGATTCTCGGCTCGCTTTGTATTTCATAGGACTGTTATAAGTCCAATACAAAATGAGTCTTATTTTTAAAAACCTGAAATGTTTTACAAAGCCTAGCATTCTCATATAGGGTCCTTTCCATTCTCCCCACTTTCCCGAGAGGCCAAGAACACGTCACACCATGAACTAGGAGAGGGGGTAGAGCCCTTGCTGATGAAACACATCAACAAAGACAGAGTCTTAGCCTGCTTGCTCTCTGGACAGGATCTCGGACCACAAGGTCTTCAATCCTGGTATAAATGAAGGAAGTGAGGACAGTTCAACTGGCACTCACATAACAAGAGTTCTGAAACACCTTCCGAAGAGACTATAGCAGTAGATGAGGGAAGGGAGTGCTACAGTGTGGCAGTACAGGGGGAACGATCGGCTACAGCAGTGAAAAGTGTGGTACCGATTGGTGTGCTCTCGGCGTTCTTGTACATGTAGCATAGATGACCTCTACAGTGGCCCTCCCACCTTCCCACCTGCATTAGGTGTTCTTTTTTTTGTAATTTATGTTTATGTATTTATTTACTGTTTGAACTTATTTATTCTACGTATTTATTTTTTTGGCTGCACTGGGTCTCTCATTGCTGTGCACGGGCTTTCTCTAGTTGGCGGCTAGCGGGGGCTACTCTCGGTTGCGGTGTGCGGGCTTCTCATCGCGGTGGCTTCTCTTGTTGCGGAGCATGGGCTGTAGGCACGCGGGCTTCGGTAGTTGAGGCTCACGGGCTCTAGAATGCAGGCTCCGTCGTTGTGGCACATGCGCTTAGTTGCTGCACGGCATGTGGGATCTTCGCAGACCAGGGCTCGAACCCGTGTCCCCCGCATTGCATTGGCAGGCGGATTCTTAACCACGGCGCCACCAGGGAAGCCCTAGGTGTTCTCATATAGAGTCTAAAAACAGAGGGCACTGAGCGAAGGTAGTGGTTATTAAAGGCTCAGGATCTAAATTCTACCTGCCTCTACACCCCTTCCCAGCTGTCGATTTGACCCCATTTTTGAATGCCGACCTCATTCTTCAACTTTCTCTGGCGTTTGTTATACTCACCTTGAAAACTTGTTTCTGTGATGCGTTGAGCAGACACAGGGTGGCAGACTGCAGAGGTGGAAGCTGGTGGTCGGATATTTGTGGGCTGAATCTCCTTCAGTCCCATTCCCATTTCTGGTTGCCCAGAGGCCCGACTTCCTGTGTATGACGCCGAGCCGTAGGATTGCGGGCAGGAGCCAAGTTCTCCATACAGTAAAGACCCCAGTGTGCCTTGGTTATAGTAATATACCTGGCTTCCGTCCTGGCAGGGAAGTGACAGGCGGCTCTGCCCCTGATTTGGAATCTGAGATGGTGTTCCCTGAGCAAGGCTGGCAGAAAGCGATGGATGTAGAGGGACCATGTTCTTGGCGTCTGAAGTTTTATCATACTGGGCTGCCAGAAACATGGAGGAGGCAGCTGTGTGGCGGTCAGTGAGTGCCAGAGTAAAGTCTCCGAGTGAAGAAGAATTCTTTTCAGTGCTTGCTGTGATGTCCCACTCAAGAACACCTGGATAGGAAGCAGCTGAAGTGGAGATCTGGCTGTGGTCAGTAACTCCAGATAACATAGTCGTGCTAGAATGTTGGTAAAGGTAGGCACTACCCATGAGTGTCTGGAAAGGGGTACCGGTAGCCGATGCCGAACTGACGGCAGGGGCAGAGACTCTGGAGAAGTTGCAGACACTTCGTGTTAGGGAAGTTGCATTGCTCACCACAGGAGGAGAATGCTGCAGAGAATTTAGAGTTCCAAGTAGAGATGGATGTTGGAAATTTTCTGTAAGAACAAGAGGGTCATGAAAAACTCAGGGAGGTTGAGAAATTCTCACTACGTTTGAGGAACGGCATCATCTGAAGGTTCTTGCTATCAGGACACCTCTACTATCACTACTTCCTGAGAAACCCAAAATCAGACAGTTAATGATGGCTGTAAGGACTGAGCAGTTTTCCACTCTTCTCTATTAACTGCCTGTGCTCCCATCTTGGGCACAGACGGGCAGAAGAGCCAAGTGGTGTGGTTCAGAGATTGTTCTCTAGGCTGGAAGCAACCTTCTCCCTGCCCTGTCTTTCCCTTCAGCCTGCACTCGTATTGACTTCTATGCTATTTCCTAGACTGGAAGCATTTTAGAACTAGGAGGCCCTTAGAGAACTTCGATGTTCTCAGTCTCATTTCGTGAGTAAGGAAACTGAGGCTCAGAGAGGTCGGGTTGACTTGTTCAAGTTCTCTCATTATGTTAGTATCATTACCAGGTTTCAGAACCTAAGTATCCTGACTTCCTTGCCAGGACTCCACTCTGAGCATGATACTGCCAGAAAGCAGGAGAAATAGAACTTATAATATAGGCATTTTTTTTGTCCATTAGAAAACAGTACGGCTGTTACCATTGTCGTCTTCAGTGTCTCCCTTTGCTTGTGCAGTTCCCACGCTATTACCTAGAGGTGACGTACAGCTCAGTCCAACTGGTGAATTGAAAGAGTCATTTTTGCCCTCTTCAAGCCTGGTTTCTCATCCTACCTCAAAATGATTACCCGAAAGTGGATTTCTTAAGTGCTTTTGGAAAGGGAAGAGTTATCTGATTACTTCAGATTCCTCACCTGTAAAGTGGTTATAACACCACCACCAATAATAATAGCAGTAATAATTAATAGATGAATAAGCTGATCTATTGCGTATGATTTATATGGAGGAAGATACAATAAGTTCTAGAAAGACAAAGAAAAATCATGACAAGCATATTACGTTAACGAAAAAGAAATCCATAGATATTAATGAAAACTGGGGTATGTGGCAAGTATCGAAGCCTAATGAATTTACTAACAAATGGCATTCTGTACCATCCATGCAATATTATGAAAGTGAATTTTGCCCACTCTATTTTAGTGAATACTATTAACCAGAAGACACGATGGAGGTGATAGAGGTGAATGAATTCCTAGCCAATGCATACAGACAGAGAAGGTATGTCAGTAAAAAATGCATAACAAGCAACAGAATGCAATAAATGTGCATGTATAGGTAGCCACAACACATATAGACAAGTATTTCAATGAAAACCGGTACGAAGCAGACAGCAAAATAATAAGTGTAAAAGAGTTTCATTATTGTGCTCCTTCATATTTTTACCCAGCAAGTAAGAGGTATTAAGCCTAGGAGAAATATATATTTCAATGAATATAGCTTATATAATAAGCAGAAAGGAAGCTTAAAATGTATCAGGAAGGTTTTTGGATTTATCCTAGAACTTAGATTAGAATCATCTTCAGCATCCAAGAAGATGGCATCCCAAAACCTCAAAAAACCATCATGCCTAGAATCCAATTAAAAAAGATTTTCAAATGTAAGAAAATCCACAGGACTCCACAATATGGTTTTCGATAAATGTGGATGTTTGTTTGTTTTGTTTCTTTGGCCGCGCCGCGTGGCCCTGGCCGTGAAAGCACCGAGTCCTAAGCACTGGACCGCCAGGGAATTCCCTAAGTGGGGGGAATTAGAGATGTGGGGCTTGACTTTTTCTTCTTCTTCTTCTTCTTCTTCGGTAGCTAAGATCTACAAGCGAACGATGGCTGTTGATCAATGTGCTCTCTGTGTTAGGAAGGAAATAACTGTAAAAATGAAAAGCAGCCTTGCCTTAGAACCTACATATCACACCAAGGAAAATAGTCCTTCTGATTCAATTTAGAAGATATCACTTAAAATGTTGAATTGGTGAAATGTCTACCTAGTTTAAAAATTAGAAAGAATAAAACACTGAAAAGCAGCCCCCTAGATAACCACTGTGGTTGCTTGTTTATAGGAGGCATCATTTCTAAAACGTATTTCTAAAATGTTTATATTCAAAACTGTCAAGTGGCCAACTGTATTCAGAGAGGCAATAAAAGAAAGAAAACGGAGTATGACTTTTCTGATAAGCTGCCTTTCCTGGTGATCCCCTGTTCTGGCCTTACTTTCCTTCTTAGTCTGTTAATGTAAGGGTTTGCTACCATCAACTTGGTTTTGCCCTGCTCTGAGCAGGTTTCCCTCTGTGCTGTTTCTGCTTTAATTGAAAATCTTTGGTTCCCATCAGCATTCCATTGCAAACTCCGTTTTTCTTGAGAGCTCCTCTATGCTTTCCCTCTTCATTCTTACATTTTCTCCCATCTCTTGGTGCCTGTTGGCCTGTGCTAATGAAAACCATCCTAAACTTCCTTACGCTCGACTCTGTGCCTCCCTGTAGAGCCCAGTACTCTCCATCCTCTCTCCCTATTCTCTCTTTTCAACTAGTCGAAATCCTAGTGGAGGGAGACCATTAGAGATGAAACATCTTGGTATATATTGCTAGTTTTCTATGTCCCCTGGCTTTTCTATGTTTCTGTTGAAACACTCTTGAGAAGTGTCTGATTTCGTTTTCTACATGGGTACCCTTTAAGGCTCAATACTGGAAAAGAAGGGGATCAGAGTGATCAACCCAACGTGGTATCCTAACGTAACAGTTAAGGAAAGCAACAGGCTTTGTGAGACAGCCAGTGATTTGTCCAAAGTCACACAGATAGTAAACGTCAAAGTCAAAACTGAAATTAGGTCTCCAGACGTGTAGTTCAATACTTTCCCTCATTATTCCATGCTATTTTGAATCTCCTACTCAATTTAGGGGCAAAAGAAATCGAACGCAAAACTTTCCAACGTTTCTTTTCTTACCTGACATGGTCAGAGAAGAGGAAGCATCCACTGCAGGTACCAGGGATGAGGAGACAACACTAGAGGATGTCCGAGTGGCTGCAGCTGAACGGCGCACGTGTCCAGTACAGAGGTCACTGGTTACTGGTCCAAACAGCTCCACGGAAACCCCAAGACTCTACCAAGTGGTAGTAGGTTTGGTAGGAGAGTGATGTCACAAAGCAGGCAGTTGAAAGGTATGAGAGAGCCAATAGGGAGGTCCGATCCCCAACAGGAAGGCGGGCTTGGGTGAAGAGAGTGTAGGAGAGCTAAAACAACACCTGAGTTTCTGAGCTCTGGGGAGGAAATCCTAGAAGACAGATTTACCTCCCCCAGGCTCTTCCATTAGGGAAATCATTGCAACATTTCTTACAGACGTTCATTAATACACTGAACTAAGAGTTACTTATATTCTACAGAGTATTCTATTTTATGTATCATATACTTAGAGCTATATAGATCTTCTTTAATTAATAATCCTTAGGAAGGAAAGAGCCATCTAGTTTGAACTATTACAGTTGTTCTGAAATCATATGTGTCTAATGAGTGAACTGATAGCAGCTTTTAAGGAGCCAAAGTAGGGATTAAGAAGCTCTTTTTGTAACTTGGTTCAAGAGTAGGGTGAAGTTTGTTGAGTGTACCTTGTGGAGAATGTTGTGGTCCAAGGCTCTTCTCTTTTAGTTTCTTCTCCTTGACTCCTACCTTCCTTGGGCTGGGCTAGGCTGGGGGCCAGGTTGGACTTGCGACTTAACATTTCTCTTCCGCTTTCTCTTTTTTTTTTTTCTTCCATTATGGGCATTGCTTCGAGGACAAGCCTTGATCTTGCATTGGACGTTACTTCCTGTCACCTTCCAGCAGCAGGAGTCTTCTTTTCAGTGCTTGATGCTTCACGAAATAGACTCTGCCCGTTGGCAGCAAATACCAGAGAGCTAGGAGACAGAGCTGGTTGCAGACCTTTCCTCTTCCAGCCTTTGGTTGCAATTGTTTGGCCCATAATTTGCTAGCTCTAGTTCCTTGGGCCACACAGGTATCCTGCCATCTCCAGCTCTTGTTATATGTGAGAGACATTCTGAACACTGTCCCTTTTTCTTTGCACAGAAGTATATACAGTGTGGCAGTTACTGTAATCTCCTCCGCCTTGCAAACAGCCACTCTAGAATCTTGGACCTCTAGGACTCTCTGTCTTGCATGCTTGGGGGCAAGGCCAAGCAAAATGAAGAGGAGAATAATTAGAGAAAGAGGAGGACGTTGGTGGAGAATTGGGAGCAGGTAAGGTGAAAGGGCACAGGAGAAAAGAGATGCATGTAGACTTTTTGGTTTCTGTGGGAAACAGGTTGACACACTTGGGCCTCATTTGGTATTAACAGAACAGAGAGTTAAAGATCTAAGTAGCTAGATAGTGTGCAGCAACTGCCATGAAGTCTGTACACTGAAGAGAACAGTCTCACATCTAGTTTTCATTTTGTTTTATGTCATAGTACCTTATTTATAGCATTCACTGGTGTGTTTGTAGAATACAGATGTTTTCAAATGCTCTGGTTTTGTCTACATGGTTATCTCCTTGTCCTGTTTGTAAGGAATCCAACATTGTAAGACATATTGCATGTTTTTCTCTTGACGATTGTTGACCTTGAAGCGTCATGAACTAACTTGAGCTGTTGGATTCTGTGGAGAAACGTTCAAAAGGGTCTGTGAAAAAGGCACTGTGGTGAGTCGCATTATGCACCCGAGCGTAAGGAGCAAGATATCTGCCACCAGCCCAGCTTGGCCTGGATTGCCTCTGTTTTAGTTCCCCTGGTTAGTGCTTTTCTCCCTAACCACTCTTGTGACTGTGATAATGTGAGTAAGGGCGGAGTTGCTAATGATCTATGTGTGAGGTAAGCTGGTTTGAGGGAGGAAATCTATGGACCTAGTCATTTTCCTTGGTGGTAAGCTTTCAGGGGTGCAGAGATGGATCTTCCTGGGGCCTTTTCTGGTCCCAGGAAGATATCGCATAGATGGGACCTCCCAAGACACACATTGAATCTTTAGGCCTGTTTTTCCTATTATGAGGTACGAACGAGTTTCTTCACTGATGGGGATGATGCTTATCTGAGAAGAAATTGTGAAAGGTGGTGTAGTGTAGAGGTGTGGCTTAAGCTTTTAAGTTTTCCTCCAGGTTTTTCCCCTAAGCTTCCTACTTCGGACGGCCTACTTACATGATACTAGTAGGTGATGTCCGGCTAACAACTTCCTAAATATACCTGCAAGCCAGATCAGTGTCTCTTTTCTCTGTATTCCCATGGAAATCAAGAGTCCCGCCGAATTTTCCATCGAAACAGTTGATTTGTGTTGTCTCTAGGAATTCTAAAGGGCGTACCGTTGCTTCCTAACCGGTGTCATTTGGGAGATCCGCCTCTGTACGTTCAAATGATTAATTTTGAGACTTTGCTCATGTGTGCAGTAAACCCTTGAATTCCCTAAGACCTTCCTTTCCTCCATCTCCTACCCCATTAAGCCCGCTTCAGTTCATCTCCTGAATTTCTTTGGAATCTGTCAGCCAGCTCTTCCTCAACTTCCTAATACTGAACTTGCCTGTCTGTTGCGATTAGGTCCTAACTGGTGTCCATATATCTTGTTTCCTTCCAATCCACTCTTCACACAAGAAACCTTCAAAGCAAGTTGGAACGTTGCTCATAAACATCGCTCACAAACATTGTTTTGAGAATAGAAAACACACTGTTGGCCTTTAAGACTCTGCGTGGTCTAGAATCCTCTCTGCTTCTCTAGCCCCATCTTGTGCCACTTTTGCCCTCACTTTCTATGCTTCAGATACACTGAATTAACCTTAGTTCTCACTCATCTGACAGAAGTCAGTTCAGATACTATTTTTCACTGTGATTCCTAGCATTAAGGAATTTGATTATCAGGTTTTGTATGAGGACTATTTCATCAGGGGTACAGAAGTTCTGGCCATCTCTGGTTTTGGATATCCCTTATTTGTTGAGACCTTTGCGTTGTTTGGTTGCCTTTTGTCTGTTTTCCAGATGGGAAAACAGGAACAAGGGAAGTATAGGTTATTACTAGGTGGGGTTGAACAAGTGGAGCAGCAAACTGCAAAGCAGAAAGAAGAGGGACGTACTATAGAGGGATATGACTTCCATTCTCAAGGCGCCTGCATCCTGTGCAGGGAGACAGCCTAACATAAAATGTGCCTAACAACAAATATATTGACTTCTTACTAAAAATCTCCAGTTCATAGAACCGAGGGGTTTGTACCTTCTCCTTTAAAAGTGATAGTCCTGGGACTTCCCCGGTGGTCCCGTGGTGAAGACTCTGCGCTTCCAATGCAGCAGGCGTGGGTTCAATCCCTGGTTGGGGAGCTAAGATCCCACATGCTGCGCAGCCAAAGAAATTTTTGTCGAACGTTATACTCCTGTATTGTTGGCTTTAGTGGTTTAGATTTTGTTGTACTGTTAAGAAGATTTCAGTTTATTTACCGGGAACAAACAACACATAATGTAAAAATAGTTTCCCAGAAACGATTTCCATCATTCTCTTCTTCCCTTTCTCCCGCAGACTGGTGTTTCACCTTGACAAGTTCTCTGTCATTCCATAGGAAAGCTGTCTGGCTTGGAGGTTGCAATCCCAGGGAATTTTTCATCAGCGGGGAAGTCTCCATCACTACAGAGGAATCAAGGGAGAAGTCAGTCCCTGGTAAGTGAGATGCTCCCCCTAAACACCAACACAGCAGTCGTGTACCTTTCAAGGGGTTCAGGGGCAAGATGGGCAAGGCATTTCTACTAACTCTTCTTAAGGATCACGGACAGTGCCCTATGCTACGAGGTAAGCGGTGACTGCTGTAGTTCTTACTGGTGATCCTTTCCTGTCACTGATTCTCGGCCTTCTTTGTATTTCATAGGACTGTTGTCAGTCCAATACAAAATGAGTCTTATTTTTAAAAACCTGAAATGTTTTACAGAGCCTAGCATTCTCATATAGGGTCCTTTCCATTCTCCCCACTTTCCCGAGAGGCCAAGAACACTTCACACCATGAACTAGGAGAGGGGGTAGAGCCCTTTCTGATGAAATACATCAACAAAGACAGAGCCTTAGCCTGCTTGCTCTCTGGACAGGATCTCGGACCACAAGGTCTTCAATCCTGGTATAAATGAAGGAAGTGAGGACAGTTCAACTGGCACTCTGATAACAAGAGTTCGGAAACACCTTCCAAAGAGACTATAGCAGTAGATGAGGGAAGGGAGTGCTACAGTGTGGCAGTACAGGGGGAATGATCGGCTACAGCAGTGAAAAGTGTGGTACCGATTGGTGTGCTCTCGGGGTTCTTGTACATGTAGCATAGATGACCTCTACAGTGGCCCTCCCACCTTCCCACCTGCATTAGGTGTTCTTTTTTTTTGTAATTTATGTTTATGTATTTATTTACTGTTTGAACTTATTTATTCTACGTATTTATTTTTTTGGCTGCACTGGGTCTCTCATTGCTGTGCACGGGCTTTCTCTAGTTGGCGGCTAGCGGGGGCTACTCTCGGTTGCGGTGTGCGGGCATCTCATCGCGGTGGCTTCTCTTGTTGCGGAGCATGGGCTGTAGGCACGTGGGCTTCGGTAGTTGAGGCTCACGGGCTCTAGAATGCAGGCTCCGTCGTCGTGGCACATGCGCTTAGTTGCTGCACGGCATGTGGGATCTTCGCAGACCAGGGCTCGAACCCGTGTCCCCTGCATTGGCAGGCGCCACCAGGGAAGCCCTAGGTGTTCTCATATAGAGTCTAAAAACAGAGAGCACTGAGAGAAGGTAGTGGTTATTAAAGGCTCAGGATCTAAATTCTACCTGTCTCTACACCCCTTCCCAGCTGTCGATTTGACCCCATTTTTGAATGCTGACCTCATTGTTCAACTTTTCTCTGCCGTCTGTATACTCACCTTGAAAACTTGTTTCTGTGATGCGTTGAGCAGACACAGGGTGGCAGATTGCAGAGGTGGAAGCTGGTGGTCGGATATTTGTGGGCTGAATCTCCTTCAGTCCCATTCCCATTTCTGGTTGCCCAGAGGCCCTACTTCCTGTGTGTGACGCCGAGCCGTAGGATTGCGGGCAGGAGCCAAGTTCTCCATACAGTAAAGACCCCAGTGTGCCTTGGTTATAGTAATATACCTGGCTTCCTTCCTGGCAGGGAAGTGACAGGCGGCTATGCCCCTGCTTTGTTCGTGGGCCTCCTGATCCAGCAGTTCCCTTGGCTCTGCCCCTGTCGTCAGCTGCCCCTAGGATAACTCTGAGCCCTAGCCACTTCTCTGGTAGATTTCCCTATTCCCCCACTACAGTCACACCTGAATAAGGCAACTCAGACCTTTCAGAGATGTGTCCTGAACCTCTTGTTTTCTGAAATACCTATCTGGTGGTTGTGAGACTTAAGGCCAGCGTCCCCGAGAGACTTTTTCTATTTCTCCTAGTAAACCTAGACTCATCTTCTGTCACCTTCAACTCTACTCCAATTGTGTTCTTTCAACCCAGACCTCTGACCCTGCTTTTTACTTCTGCCATTTCATCCTCGCTCCTGCTTCCTTTCCTAAATCCATACGTCTCTTTTGGCCTTCCTAGCCCTGGGCCAAGTTCCTTCCTCTTTGCTCAGTTTTTACCCCTTTCCTTCATTCTCCCATCCAACTTTCAGTCCTTCCTTTCTCACGCCCCAGTTAGCAGCATCTGAAAATTCGAAAGGTTTGTTACTCGTCTATTAATTGTATTCCATTTACTTATTCAGTTCTATACCTGTCTTACCTGTGTATGGAAGAACAGCTGGTAGCCAAGGTGGCACCAAGAATCCTAGCAGCTCTCACTTGACGTATCCGTAGTAGTCGGCAATTTCCATTTCGTTTTCCCTCTCGGTGAAAAATTGCAGCTTGCCCGAAGAGGTGTATCTGGCAGCATTCTCCCGTTGTTGTTGAGCCCGCCTCTTCATGGCCTCTCGCTCTGGCCTCTGCTCTTGTTCGATGGGCTTTGACATGACTGGCTCAGGCACGTTGGGTTCCCTCCATGGAACTCGTTGCTTGCTGAAGTCTTGGAGTAGAAATTGGGTTTGGAGCTTGGGTGGGGACTGGCGCTTATTCACAGCAGGGGGAACAGGCTCCCGCTGGAGAGGAGCGCCAGATGAAGTTTTGGAGGGTGCAGGCCTAGGAGCAGCAGACTGAGGGACACGAGGCTGGGTATGGTTGGTCCAAGCCGGTTGGGTTGGGTTGGTCACAGTTGGCTGAGCTGGTTTGGCGGGGCCTGGCAAAGAGGCAGGAGCTGGCTGGGATGAATTGGCTGCAGCAGGTTGAGCTGAGTCAGTAGAACCAGGCTGGGCA
Organism: Balaenoptera borealis; assembly: GCF_965194805.1. Classification (NCBI taxonomy): domain Eukaryota; kingdom Metazoa; phylum Chordata; class Mammalia; order Artiodactyla; family Balaenopteridae; genus Balaenoptera; species Balaenoptera borealis. Next base: position 208,469 of record NW_028123199.1, read on the forward strand.
CGGTAAGCCCCAGCAGGCCGATGTGAGGCCAGAGACTGTGGCCTCCGAGGAGCGGGTCGAGCTTGAGGCTTGTCCCAGGCAGAAAAAGGCAGAGGTATCAACTTGACCTTCCCAGGAGGAGGCCGCTCATACTGGGCTGGAGACGGACACTCTGTTTCAGCACTGCTGTCTGGTTTCTGGGCTTGGACTTGCGTTTTCTCAGGACCCTTCCCCTCACGTGGGGTATGCCGCCATGGCTGGATAGCTGGGGGTGGCTGGGGGTCTTTGGGGTTGCTTGACTTTCCCAAGAGCCGACAGGAAGAGAGCCCAGTTTTCGTCTCATTCTTCTTCCCCAGCGCATGAAGAACCTTCACAGACTCCAGCATGCGCACGCCAAGGGAGGTTCGAGGCTTTTGAAAGCTCTGTTGGAGAAGCTCAGTTTGGTGTTCCTTTCGCTTCGTGTGGGGGATTGCTGGCTTCTCTTCTGCCTTGACTTTGTTCCCTGACTGCTTGTTCTCCTCAGCCTTGTTTCTCCCTCTGGTCCTTTTGGTCTTTTCCTGCCCGTGGCTCTTAGTTTTGCTGATCTTTCTGGATGCAGCTTTCTGAGGTTTGCCTTGAGAGTGCTTGGCCGTGTTCACAGGAGCCCTGTCACTGACTGCAGCGTGGCATGTAACCACTTCTCCCCCTAACGGGCACTCTGGATTCTTTGGCTGGATTTTGGCCTTGGGAGCGCCACTGATAGGCTCAGAGGCTTTCTGTTTGTTCTTCCTGGGTTGATCAGAGGGAACCTTTATGACACTTGGCTTTTCCTGCACCTGATTCACCTTAATGGCTCTGGTGTCTTTAGCTTTGATCACGTTGGGACCTTGGGATTGATCAAGATCTTTCAAAGGATTAAAGAGCTGGGGAAGGTGAATATCCTCCGCCAGTGTAGTAATGTCTGCAAGACCACTGCTAGGTTCAATCCCATTTTCAAGTGTCCCTAGGTCCTGACGACTCCGGCTGTTCTCTCCCAGATCAGCATTTTCAGAACCAGGCTGCTCCTCTTGGCTGAGGGGATCGGTGCAGGCCAGCGGCTGGTGAATATCAGGGATTCCTAAAGGGAGTAGTGGAGGATCTTGGTTCTCTGTTGGGATCTGGTAGGCATCCAGAGGCTTTGAAAGCTTGGTTTTGATATCATCCACGTGCTTACTCTCTATTTGTCCCTGGCTTGGAGCTGGAGGCAGGGCCAGGAGACGCCTGGCACTCTGGACTGGAGCTGTCACTGAAATGTCCCCAAGTTCAGATGGTGGGTTACTCTCAAGTATGTGGCTGTTTCTGCTACTGCAGGACTTGGGGAGTTCTTGACTTTGTGTCACACAAAACGTCTGGCTTGGAGGTTGCAATCCCAGGGAATTTTTCATCACCAGGGGGGAGGTCTCCATCCCTACAAAGGGATCAAGGGAGAAGTCAGTCCCTGGTAAGTGAGATGCTCCCCCTAAACACCAACACAGCAGTCGTGTACCTTTCAAGGGGTTCAGGGGCAAGATGGGCAAGGCATTTCTACTAACTCTTCTTAAGGATCATGGACAGTGCCCTATGCTACGAGGTAAGCGGTGACTGTTGTAATTCTTACTGGTGAGCCTTTCCTGTCGCTGATTCTCGGCTCGCTTTGTATTTCATAGGACTGTTATAAGTCCAATACAAAATGAGTCTTATTTTTAAAAACCTGAAATGTTTTACAAAGCCTAGCATTCTCATATAGGGTCCTTTCCATTCTCCCCACTTTCCCGAGAGGCCAAGAACACGTCACACCATGAACTAGGAGAGGGGGTAGAGCCCTTGCTGATGAAATACATCAACAAAGACAGAGTCTTAGCCTGCTTGCTCTCTGGACAGGATCTCGGACCACAAGGTCTTCAATCCTGGTATAAATGAAGGAAGTGAGGACAGTTCAACTGGCACTCACATAACAAGAGTTCTGAAACACCTTCCGAAGAGACTATAGCAGTAGATGAGGGAAGGGAGTGCTACAGTGTGGCAGTACAGGGGGAACGATCGGCTACAGCAGTGAAAAGTGTGGTACCGATTGGTGTGCTCTCGGCGTTCTTGTACATGTAGCATAGATGACCTCTACAGTGGCCCTCCCACCTTCCCACCTGCATTAGGTGTTCTTTTTTTTGTAATTTATGTTTATGTATTTATTTACTGTTTGAACTTATTTATTCTACGTATTTATTTTTTTGGCTGCACTGGGTCTCTCATTGCTGTGCACGGGCTTTCTCTAGTTGGCGGCTAGCGGGGGCTACTCTCGGTTGCGGTGTGCGGGCTTCTCATCGCGGTGGCTTCTCTTGTTGCGGAGCATGGGCTGTAGGCACGTGGGCTTCGGTAGTTGAGGCTCACGGGCTCTAGAATGCAGGCTCCGTCGTTGTGGCACATGCGCTTAGTTGCTGCACGGCATGTGGGATCTTCGCAGACCAGGGCTCGAACCCGTGTCCCCCGCATTGCATTGGCAGGCGGATTCTTAACCACGGCGCCACCAGGGAAGCCCTAGGTGTTCTCATATAGAGTCTAAAAACAGAGGGCACTGAGCGAAGGTAGTGGTTATTAAAGGCTCAGGATCTAAATTCTACCTGCCTCTACACCCCTTCCCAGCTGTCGATTTGACCCCATTTTTGAATGCCGACCTCATTCTTCAACTTTCTCTGGCGTTTGTTATACTCACCTTGAAAACTTGTTTCTGTGATGCGTTGAGCAGACACAGGGTGGCAGACTGCAGAGGTGGAAGCTGGTGGTCGGATATTTGTGGGCTGAATCTCCTTCAGTCCCATTCCCATTTCTGGTTGCCCAGAGGCCCGACTTCCTGTGTATGACGCCGAGCCGTAGGATTGCGGGCAGGAGCCAAGTTCTCCATACAGTAAAGACCCCAGTGTGCCTTGGTTATAGTAATATACCTGGCTTCCGTCCTGGCAGGGAAGTGACAGGCGGCTCTGCCCCTGATTTGGAATCTGAGATGGTGTTCCCTGAGCAAGGCTGGCAGAAAGCGATGGATGTAGAGGGACCATGTTCTTGGCGTCTGAAGTTTTATCATACTGGGCTGCCAGAAACATGGAGGAGGCAGCTGTGTGGCGGTCAGTGAGTGCCAGAGTAAAGTCTCCGAGTGAAGAAGAATTCTTTTCAGTGCTTGCTGTGATGTCCCACTCAAGAACACCTGGATAGGAAGCAGCTGAAGTGGAGATCTGGCTGTGGTCAGTAACTCCAGATAACATAGTCGTGCTAGAATGTTGGTAAAGGTAGGCACTACCCATGAGTGTCTGGAAAGGGGTACCAGTAGCCGATGCCGAACTGACGGCAGGGGCAGAGACTCTGGAGAAGTTGCAGACACTTCGTGTTAGGGAAGTTGCATTGCTCACCACAGGAGGAGAATGCTGCAGAGAATTTAGAGTTCCAAGTAGAGATGGATGTTGGAAATTTTCTGTAAGAACAAGAGGGTCATGAAAAACTCAGGGAGGTTGAGAAATTCTCACTACGTTTGAGGAACGGCATCATCTGAAGGTTCTTGCTATCAGGACACCTCTACTATCACTACTTCCTGAGAAACCCAAAATCAGACAGTTAATGATGGCTGTAAGGACTGAGCAGTTTTCCACTCTTCTCTATTAACTGCCTGTGCTCCCATCTTGGGCACAGACGGGCAGAAGAGCCAAGTGGTGTGGTTCAGAGATTGTTCTCTAGGCTGGAAGCAACCTTCTCCCTGCCCTGTCTTTCCCTTCAGCCTGCACTCGTATTGACTTCTATGCTATTTCCTAGACTGGAAGCATTTTAGAACTAGGAGGCCCTTAGAGAACTTCGATGTTCTCAGTCTCATTTCGTGAGTAAGGAAACTGAGGCTCAGAGAGGTCGGGTTGACTTGTTCAAGTTCTCTCATTATGTTAGTATCATTACCAGGTTTCAGAACCTAAGTATCCTGACTTCCTTGCCAGGACTCCACTCTGAGCATGATACTGCCAGAAAGCAGGAGAAATAGAACTTATAATATAGGCATTTTTTTTGTCCATTAGAAAACAGTACGGCTGTTACCATTGTCGTCTTCAGTGTCTCCCTTTGCTTGTGCAGTTCCCACGCTATTACCTAGAGGTGACGTACAGCTCAGTCCAACTGATGAATTGAAAGAGTCATTTTTGCCCTCTTCAAGCCTGGTTTCTCATCCTACCTCAAAATGATTACCCGAAAGTGGATTTCTTAAGTGCTTTTGGAAAGGGAAGAGTTATCTGATTACTTCAGATTCCTCACCTGTAAAGTGGTTATAACACCACCACCAATAATAATAGCAGTAATAATTAATAGATGAATAAGCTGATCTATTGCGTATGATTTATATGGAGGAAGATACAATAAGTTCTAGAAAGACAAAGAAAAATCATGACAAGCATATTACGTTAACGAAAAAGAAATCCATAGATATTAATGAAAACTGGGGTATGTGGCAAGTATCGAAGCCTAATGAATTTACTAACAAATGGCATTCTGTACTATCCATGCAATATTATGAAAGTGAATTTTGCCCACTCTATTTTAGTGAATACTATTAACCAGAAGACACGATGGAGGTGATAGAGGTGAATGAATTCCTAGCCAATGCATACAGACAGAGAAGGTATGTCAGTAAAAAATGCATAACAAGCAACAGAATGCAATAAATGTGCATGTATAGGTAGCCACAACACATATAGACAAGTATTTCAATGAAAACCGGTACGAAGCAGACAGCAAAATAATAAGTGTAAAAGAGTTTCATTATTGTGCTCCTTCATATTTTTACCCAGCAAGTAAGAGGTATTAAGCCTAGGAGAAATATATATTTCAATGAATATAGCTTATATAATAAGCAGAAAGGAAGCTTAAAATGTATCAGGAAGGTTTTTGGATTTATCCTAGAACTTAGATTAGAATCATCTTCAGCATCCAAGAAGATGGCATCCCAAAACCTCAAAAAACCATCATGCCTAGAATCCAATTAAAAAAGATTTTCAAATGTAAGAAAATCCACAGGACTCCACAATATGGTTTTCGATAAATGTGGATGTTTGTTTGTTTTGTTTCTTTGGCCGCGCCGCGTGGCCCTGGCCGTGAAAGCACCGAGTCCTAAGCACTGGACCGCCAGGGAATTCCCTAAGTGGGGGGAATTAGAGATGTGGGGCTTGACTTTTTCTTCTTCTTCTTCTTCTTCTTCGGTAGCTAAGATCTACAAGCGAACGATGGCTGTTGATCAATGTGCTCTCTGTGTTAGGAAGGAAATAACTGTAAAAATGAAAAGCAGCCTTGCCTTAGAACCTACATATCACACCAAGGAAAATAGTCCTTCTGATTCAATTTAGAAGATATCACTTAAAATGTTGAATTGGTGAAATGTCTACCTAGTTTAAAAATTAGAAAGAATAAAACACTGAAAAGCAGCCCCCTAGATAACCACTGTGGTTGCTTGTTTATAGGAGGCATCATTTCTAAAACGTATTTCTAAAATGTTTATATTCAAAACTGTCAAGTGGCCAACTGTATTCAGAGAGGCAATAAAAGAAAGAAAACGGAGTATGACTTTTCTGATAAGCTGCCTTTCCTGGTGATCCCCTGTTCTGGCCTTACTTTCCTTCTTAGTCTGTTAATGTAAGGGTTTGCTACCATCAACTTGGTTTTGCCCTGCTCTGAGCAGGTTTCCCTCTGTGCTGTTTCTGCTTTAATTGAAAATCTTTGGTTCCCATCAGCATTCCATTGCAAACTCCGTTTTTCTTGAGAGCTCCTCTATGCTTTCCCTCTTCATTCTTACATTTTCTCCCATCTCTTGGTGCCTGTTGGCCTGTGCTAATGAAAACCATCCTAAACTTCCTTACGCTCGACTCTGTGCCTCCCTGTAGAGCCCAGTACTCTCCATCCTCTCTCCCTATTCTCTCTTTTCAACTAGTCGAAATCCTAGTGGAGGGAGACCATTAGAGATGAAACATCTTGGTATATATTGCTAGTTTTCTATGTCCCCTGGCTTTTCTATGTTTCTGTTGAAACACTCTTGAGAAGTGTCTGATTTCGTTTTCTACATGGGTACCCTTTAAGGCTCAATACTGGAAAAGAAGGGGATCAGAGTGATCAACCCAACGTGGTATCCTAACGTAACAGTTAAGGAAAGCAACAGGCTTTGTGAGACAGCCAGTGATTTGTCCAAAGTCACACAGATAGTAAACGTCAAAGTCAAAACTGAAATTAGGTCTCCAGACGTGTAGTTCAATACTTTCCCTCATTATTCCATGCTATTTTGAATCTCCTACTCAATTTAGGGGCAAAAGAAATCGAACGCAAAACTTTCCAAAGTTTCTTTTCTTACCTGACATGGTCAGAGAAGAGGAAGCATCCACTGCAGGTACCAGGGATGAGGAGACAACACTAGAGGATGTCCGAGTGGCTGCAGCTGAACGGCGCACGTGTCCAGTACAGAGGTCACTGGTTACTGGTCCAAACAGCTCCACGGAAACCCCAAGACTCTACCAAGTGGTAGTAGGTTTGGTAGGAGAGTGATGTCACAAAGCAGGCAGTTGAAAGGTATGAGAGAGCCAATAGGGAGGTCCGATCCCCAACAGGAAGGCGGGCTTGGGTGAAGAGAGTGTAGGAGAGCTAAAACAACACCTGAGTTTCTGAGCTCTGGGGAGGAAATCCTAGAAGACAGATTTACCTCCCCCAGGCTCTTCCATTAGGGAAATCATTGCAACATTTCTTACAGACGTTCATTAATACACTGAACTAAGAGTTACTTATATTCTACAGAGTATTCTATTTTATGTATCATATACTTAGAGCTATATAGATCTTCTTTAATTAATAATCCTTAGGAAGGAAAGAGCCATCTAGTTTGAACTATTACAGTTGTTCTGAAATCATATGTGTCTAATGAGTGAACTGATAGCAGCTTTTAAGGAGCCAAAGTAGGGATTAAGAAGCTCTTTTTGTAACTTGGTTCAAGAGTAGGGTGAAGTTTGTTGAGTGTACCTTGTGGAGAATGTTGTGGTCCAAGGCTCTTCTCTTTTAGTTTCTTCTCCTTGACTCCTACCTTCCTTGGGCTGGGCTAGGCTGGGGGCCAGGTTGGACTTGCGACTTAACATTTCTCTTCCGCTTTCTCTTTTTTTTTTTTCTTCCATTATGGGCATTGCTTCGAGGACAAGCCTTGATCTTGCATTGGACGTTACTTCCTGTCACCTTCCAGCAGCAGGAGTCTTCTTTTCAGTGCTTGATGCTTCACGAAATAGACTCTGCCCGTTGGCAGCAAATACCAGAGAGCTAGGAGACAGAGCTGGTTGCAGACCTTTCCTCTTCCAGCCTTTGGTTGCAATTGTTTGGCCCATAATTTGCTAGCTCTAGTTCCTTGGGCCACACAGGTATCCTGCCATCTCCAGCTCTTGTTATATGTGAGAGACATTCTGAACACTGTCCCTTTTTCTTTGCACAGAAGTATATACAGTGTGGCAGTTACTGTAATCTCCTCCGCCTTGCAAACAGCCACTCTAGAATCTTGGACCTCTAGGACTCTCTGTCTTGCATGCTTGGGGGCAAGGCCAAGCAAAATGAAGAGGAGAATAATTAGAGAAAGAGGAGGACGTTGGTGGAGAATTGGGAGCAGGTAAGGTGAAAGGGCACAGGAGAAAAGAGATGCATGTAGACTTTTTGGTTTCTGTGGGAAACAGGTTGACACACTTGGGCCTCATTTGGTATTAACAGAACAGAGAGTTAAAGATCTAAGTAGCTAGATAGTGTGCAGCAACTGCCATGAAGTCTGTACACTGAAGAGAACAGTCTCACATCTAGTTTTCATTTTGTTTTATGTCATAGTACCTTATTTATAGCATTCACTGGTGTGTTTGTAGAATACAGATGTTTTCAAATGCTCTGGTTTTGTCTACATGGTTATCTCCTTGTCCTGTTTGTAAGGAATCCAACATTGTAAGACATATTGCATGTTTTTCTCTTGACGATTGTTGACCTTGAAGCGTCATGAACTAACTTGAGCTGTTGGATTCTGTGGAGAAACGTTCAAAAGGGTCTGTGAAAAAGGCACTGTGGTGAGTCGCATTATGCACCCGAGCGTAAGGAGCAAGATATCTGCCACCAGCCCAGCTTGGCCTGGATTGCCTCTGTTTTAGTTCCCCTGGTTAGTGCTTTTCTCCCTAACCACTCTTGTGACTGTGATAATGTGAGTAAGGGCGGAGTTGCTAATGATCTATGTGTGAGGTAAGCTGGTTTGAGGGAGGAAATCTATGGACCTAGTCATTTTCCTTGGTGGTAAGCTTTCAGGGGTGCAGAGATGGATCTTCCTGGGGCCTTTTCTGGTCCCAGGAAGATATCGCATAGATGGGACCTCCCAAGACACACATTGAATCTTTAGGCCTGTTTTTCCTATTATGAGGTACGAACGAGTTTCTTCACTGATGGGGATGATGCTTATCTGAGAAGAAATTGTGAAAGGTGGTGTAGTGTAGAGGTGTGGCTTAAGCTTTTAAGTTTTCCTCCAGGTTTTTCCCCTAAGCTTCCTACTTCGGACGGCCTACTTACATGATACTAGTAGGTGATGTCCGGCTAACAACTTCCTAAATATACCTGCAAGCCAGATCAGTGTCTCTTTTCTCTGTATTCCCATGGAAATCAAGAGTCCCGCCGAATTTTCCATCGAAACAGTTGATTTGTGTTGTCTCTAGGAATTCTAAAGGGCGTACCGTTGCTTCCTAACCGGTGTCATTTGGGAGATCCGCCTCTGTACGTTCAAATGATTAATTTTGAGACTTTGCTCATGTGTGCAGTAAACCCTTGAATTCCCTAAGACCTTCCTTTCCTCCATCTCCTACCCCATTAAGCCCGCTTCAGTTCATCTCCTGAATTTCTTTGGAATCTGTCAGCCAGCTCTTCCTCAACTTCCTAATACTGAACTTGCCTGTCTGTTGCGATTAGGTCCTAACTGGTGTCCATATATCTTGTTTCCTTCCAATCCACTCTTCACACAAGAAACCTTCAAAGCAAGTTGGAACGTTGCTCATAAACATCGCTCACAAGCATTGTTTTGAGAATAGAAAACACACTGTTGGCCTTTAAGACTCTGCGTGGTCTAGAATCCTCTCTGCTTCTCTAGCCCCATCTTGTGCCACTTTTGCCCTCACTTTCTATGCTTCAGATACACTGAATTAACCTTAGTTCTCACTCATCTGACAGAAGTCAGTTCAGATACTATTTTTCACTGTGATTCCTAGCATTAAGGAATTTGATTATCAGGTTTTGTATGAGGACTATTTCATCAGGGGTACAGAAGTTCTGGCCATCTCTGGTTTTGGATATCCCTTATTTGTTGAGACCTTTGCGTTGTTTGGTTGCCTTTTGTCTGTTTTCCAGATGGGAAAACAGGAACAAGGGAAGTATAGGTTATTACTAGGTGGGGTTGAACAAGTGGAGCAGCAAACTGCAAAGCAGAAAGAAGAGGGACGTACTATAGAGGGATATGACTTCCATTCTCAAGGCGCCTGCATCCTGTGCAGGGAGACAGCCTAACATAAAATGTGCCTAACAACAAATATATTGACTTCTTACTAAAAATCTCCAGTTCATAGAACCGAGGGGTTTGTACCTTCTCCTTTAAAAGTGATAGTCCTGGGACTTCCCCGGTGGTCCCGTGGTGAAGACTCTGCGCTTCCAATGCAGCAGGCGTGGGTTCAATCCCTGGTTGGGGAGCTAAGATCCCACATGCTGCGCAGCCAAAGAAATTTTTGTCGAACGTTATACTCCTGTATTGTTGGCTTTAGTGGTTTAGATTTTGTTGTACTGTTAAGAAGATTTCAGTTTATTTACCGGGAACAAACAACACATAATGTAAAAATAGTTTCCCAGAAACGATTTCCATCATTCTCTTCTTCCCTTTCTCCCGCAGACTGGTGTTTCACCTTGACAAGTTCTCTGTCATTCCATAGGAAAGCTGTCTGGCTTGGAGGTTGCAATCCCAGGGAATTTTTCATCAGCGGGGAAGTCTCCATCACTACAGAGGAATCAAGGGAGAAGTCAGTCCCTGGTAAGTGAGATGCTCCCCCTAAACACCAACACAGCAGTCGTGTACCTTTCAAGGGGTTCAGGGGCAAGATGGGCAAGGCATTTCTACTAACTCTTCTTAAGGATCACGGACAGTGCCCTATGCTACGAGGTAAGCGGTGACTGCTGTAGTTCTTACTGGTGATCCTTTCCTGTCACTGATTCTCGGCCTTCTTTGTATTTCATAGGACTGTTGTCAGTCCAATACAAAATGAGTCTTATTTTTAAAAACCTGAAATGTTTTACAGAGCCTAGCATTCTCATATAGGGTCCTTTCCATTCTCCCCACTTTCCCGAGAGGCCAAGAACACTTCACACCATGAACTAGGAGAGGGGGTAGAGCCCTTTCTGATGAAATACATCAACAAAGACAGAGCCTTAGCCTGCTTGCTCTCTGGACAGGATCTCGGACCACAAGGTCTTCAATCCTGGTATAAATGAAGGAAGTGAGGACAGTTCAACTGGCACTCTGATAACAAGAGTTCGGAAACACCTTCCAAAGAGACTATAGCAGTAGATGAGGGAAGGGAGTGCTACAGTGTGGCAGTACAGGGGGAATGATCGGCTACAGCAGTGAAAAGTGTGGTACCGATTGGTGTGCTCTCGGGGTTCTTGTACATGTAGCATAGATGACCTCTACAGTGGCCCTCCCACCTTCCCACCTGCATTAGGTGTTCTTTTTTTTTGTAATTTATGTTTATGTATTTATTTACTGTTTGAACTTATTTATTCTACGTATTTATTTTTTTGGCTGCACTGGGTCTCTCATTGCTGTGCACGGGCTTTCTCTAGTTGGCGGCTAGCGGGGGCTACTCTCGGTTGCGGTGTGCGGGCATCTCATCGCGGTGGCTTCTCTTGTTGCGGAGCATGGGCTGTAGGCACGTGGGCTTCGGTAGTTGAGGCTCACGGGCTCTAGAATGCAGGCTCCGTCGTCGTGGCACATGCGCTTAGTTGCTGCACGGCATGTGGGATCTTCGCAGACCAGGGCTCGAACCCGTGTCCCCTGCATTGGCAGGCGCCACCAGGGAAGCCCTAGGTGTTCTCATATAGAGTCTAAAAACAGAGAGCACTGAGAGAAGGTAGTGGTTATTAAAGGCTCAGGATCTAAATTCTACCTGTCTCTACACCCCTTCCCAGCTGTCGATTTGACCCCATTTTTGAATGCTGACCTCATTGTTCAACTTTTCTCTGCCGTCTGTATACTCACCTTGAAAACTTGTTTCTGTGATGCGTTGAGCAGACACAGGGTGGCAGATTGCAGAGGTGGAAGCTGGTGGTCGGATATTTGTGGGCTGAATCTCCTTCAGTCCCATTCCCATTTCTGGTTGCCCAGAGGCCCTACTTCCTGTGTGTGACGCCGAGCCGTAGGATTGCGGGCAGGAGCCAAGTTCTCCATACAGTAAAGACCCCAGTGTGCCTTGGTTATAGTAATATACCTGGCTTCCTTCCTGGCAGGGAAGTGACAGGCGGCTATGCCCCTGCTTTGTTCGTGGGCCTCCTGATCCAGCAGTTCCCTTGGCTCTGCCCCTGTCGTCAGCTGCCCCTAGGATAACTCTGAGCCCTAGCCACTTCTCTGGTAGATTTCCCTATTCCCCCACTACAGTCACACCTGAATAAGGCAACTCAGACCTTTCAGAGATGTGTCCTGAACCTCTTGTTTTCTGAAATACCTATCTGGTGGTTGTGAGACTTAAGGCCAGCGTCCCCGAGAGACTTTTTCTATTTCTCCTAGTAAACCTAGACTCATCTTCTGTCACCTTCAACTCTACTCCAATTGTGTTCTTTCAACCCAGACCTCTGACCCTGCTTTTTACTTCTGCCATTTCATCCTCGCTCCTGCTTCCTTTCCTAAATCCATACGTCTCTTTTGGCCTTCCTAGCCCTGGGCCAAGTTCCTTCCTCTTTGCTCAGTTTTTACCCCTTTCCTTCATTCTCCCATCCAACTTTCAGTCCTTCCTTTCTCACGCCCCAGTTAGCAGCATCTGAAAATTCGAAAGGTTTGTTACTCGTCTATTAATTGTATTCCATTTACTTATTCAGTTCTATACCTGTCTTACCTGTGTATGGAAGAACAGCTGGTAGCCAAGGTGGCACCAAGAATCCTAGCAGCTCTCACTTGACGTATCCGTAGTAGTCGGCAATTTCCATTTCGTTTTCCCTCTCGGTGAAAAATTGCAGCTTGCCCGAAGAGGTGTATCTGGCAGCATTCTCCCGTTGTTGTTGAGCCCGCCTCTTCATGGCCTCTCGCTCTGGCCTCTGCTCTTGTTCGATGGGCTTTGACATGACTGGCTCAGGCACGTTGGGTTCCCTCCATGGAACTCGTTGCTTGCTGAAGTCTTGGAGTAGAAATTGGGTTTGGAGCTTGGGTGGGGACTGGCGCTTATTCACAGCAGGGGGAACAGGCTCCCGCTGGAGAGGAGCGCCAGATGAAGTTTTGGAGGGTGCAGGCCTAGGAGCAGCAGACTGAGGGACACGAGGCTGGGTATGGTTGGTCCAAGCCGGTTGGGTTGGGTTGGTCACAGTTGGCTGAGCTGGTTTGGCGGGGCCTGGCAAAGAGGCAGGAGCTGGCTGGGATGAATTGGCTGCAGCAGGTTGAGCTGAGTCAGTAGAACCAGGCTGGGCACGGTAAGCCCCAGCAGGCCGATGTGAGGCCAGAGACTGTGGCCTCCGAGGAGCGGGTCGAGCTTGAGGCTTGTCCCAGGCAGAAAAAGGCAGAGGTATCAACTTGACCTTCCCAGGAGGAGGCCGCTCATACTGGGCTGGAGACGGACACTCTGTTTCAGCACTGCTGTCTGGTTTCTGGGCTTGGACTTGCGTTTTCTCAGGACCCTTCCCCTCACGTGGGGTATGCCGCCATGGCTGGATAGCTGGGGGTGGCTGGGGGTCTTTGGGGTTGCTTGACTTTCCCAAGAGCCGACAGGAAGAGAGCCCAGTTTTCGTCTCATTCTTCTTCCCCAGCGCATGAAGAACCTTCACAGACTCCAGCATGCGCACGCCAAGGGAGGTTCGAGGCTTTTGAAAGCTCTGTTGGAGAAGCTCAGTTTGGTGTTCCTTTCGCTTCGTGTGGGGGATTGCTGGCTTCTCTTCTGCCTTGACTTTGTTCCCTGACTGCTTGTTCTCCTCAGCCTTGTTTCTCCCTCTGGTCCTTTTGGTCTTTTCCTGCCCGTGGCTCTTAGTTTTGCTGATCTTTCTGGATGCAGCTTTCTGAGGTTTGCCTTGAGAGTGCTTGGCCGTGTTCACAGGAGCCCTGTCACTGACTGCAGCGTGGCATGTAACCACTTCTCCCCCTAACGGGCACTCTGGATTCTTTGGCTGGATTTTGGCCTTGGGAGCGCCACTGATAGGCTCAGAGGCTTTCTGTTTGTTCTTCCTGGGTTGATCAGAGGGAACCTTTATGACACTTGGCTTTTCCTGCACCTGATTCACCTTAATGGCTCTGGTGTCTTTAGCTTTGATCACGTTGGGACCTTGGGATTGATCAAGATCTTTCAAAGGATTAAAGAGCTGGGGAAGGTGAATATCCTCCGCCAGTGTAGTAATGTCTGCAAGACCACTGCTAGGTTCAATCCCATTTTCAAGTGTCCCTAGGTCCTGACGACTCCGGCTGTTCTCTCCCAGATCAGCATTTTCAGAACCAGGCTGCTCCTCTTGGCTGAGGGGATCGGTGCAGGCCAGCGGCTGGTGAATATCAGGGATTCCTAAAGGGAGTAGTGGAGGATCTTGGTTCTCTGTTGGGATCTGGTAGGCATCCAGAGGCTTTGAAAGCTTGGTTTTGATATCATCCACGTGCTTACTCTCTATTTGTCCCTGGCTTGGAGCTGGAGGCAGGGCCAGGAGACGCCTGGCACTCTGGACTGGAGCTGTCACTGAAATGTCCCCAAGTTCAGATGGTGGGTTACTCTCAAGTATGTGGCTGTTTCTGCTACTGCAGGACTTGGGGAGTTCTTGACTTTGTGTCACACAAAACGTCTGGCTTGGAGGTTGCAATCCCAGGGAATTTTTCATCACCAGGGGGGAGGTCTCCATCCCTACAAAGGGATCAAGGGAGAAGTCAGTCCCTGGTAAGTGAGATGCTCCCCCTAAACACCAACACAGCAGTCGTGTACCTTTCAAGGGGTTCAGGGGCAAGATGGGCAAGGCATTTCTACTAACTCTTCTTAAGGATCATGGACAGTGCCCTATGCTACGAGGTAAGCGGTGACTGTTGTAATTCTTACTGGTGAGCCTTTCCTGTCGCTGATTCTCGGCTCGCTTTGTATTTCATAGGACTGTTATAAGTCCAATACAAAATGAGTCTTATTTTTAAAAACCTGAAATGTTTTACAAAGCCTAGCATTCTCATATAGGGTCCTTTCCATTCTCCCCACTTTCCCGAGAGGCCAAGAACACGTCACACCATGAACTAGGAGAGGGGGTAGAGCCCTTGCTGATGAAATACATCAACAAAGACAGAGTCTTAGCCTGCTTGCTCTCTGGACAGGATCTCGGACCACAAGGTCTTCAATCCTGGTATAAATGAAGGAAGTGAGGACAGTTCAACTGGCACTCACATAACAAGAGTTCTGAAACACCTTCCGAAGAGACTATAGCAGTAGATGAGGGAAGGGAGTGCTACAGTGTGGCAGTACAGGGGGAACGATCGGCTACAGCAGTGAAAAGTGTGGTACCGATTGGTGTGCTCTCGGCGTTCTTGTACATGTAGCATAGATGACCTCTACAGTGGCCCTCCCACCTTCCCACCTGCATTAGGTGTTCTTTTTTTTGTAATTTATGTTTATGTATTTATTTACTGTTTGAACTTATTTATTCTACGTATTTATTTTTTTGGCTGCACTGGGTCTCTCATTGCTGTGCACGGGCTTTCTCTAGTTGGCGGCTAGCGGGGGCTACTCTCGGTTGCGGTGTGCGGGCTTCTCATCGCGGTGGCTTCTCTTGTTGCGGAGCATGGGCTGTAGGCACGTGGGCTTCGGTAGTTGAGGCTCACGGGCTCTAGAATGCAGGCTCCGTCGTTGTGGCACATGCGCTTAGTTGCTGCACGGCATGTGGGATCTTCGCAGACCAGGGCTCGAACCCGTGTCCCCCGCATTGCATTGGCAGGCGGATTCTTAACCACGGCGCCACCAGGGAAGCCCTAGGTGTTCTCATATAGAGTCTAAAAACAGAGGGCACTGAGCGAAGGTAGTGGTTATTAAAGGCTCAGGATCTAAATTCTACCTGCCTCTACACCCCTTCCCAGCTGTCGATTTGACCCCATTTTTGAATGCCGACCTCATTCTTCAACTTTCTCTGGCGTTTGTTATACTCACCTTGAAAACTTGTTTCTGTGATGCGTTGAGCAGACACAGGGTGGCAGACTGCAGAGGTGGAAGCTGGTGGTCGGATATTTGTGGGCTGAATCTCCTTCAGTCCCATTCCCATTTCTGGTTGCCCAGAGGCCCGACTTCCTGTGTATGACGCCGAGCCGTAGGATTGCGGGCAGGAGCCAAGTTCTCCATACAGTAAAGACCCCAGTGTGCCTTGGTTATAGTAATATACCTGGCTTCCGTCCTGGCAGGGAAGTGACAGGCGGCTCTGCCCCTGATTTGGAATCTGAGATGGTGTTCCCTGAGCAAGGCTGGCAGAAAGCGATGGATGTAGAGGGACCATGTTCTTGGCGTCTGAAGTTTTATCATACTGGGCTGCCAGAAACATGGAGGAGGCAGCTGTGTGGCGGTCAGTGAGTGCCAGAGTAAAGTCTCCGAGTGAAGAAGAATTCTTTTCAGTGCTTGCTGTGATGTCCCACTCAAGAACACCTGGATAGGAAGCAGCTGAAGTGGAGATCTGGCTGTGGTCAGTAACTCCAGATAACATAGTCGTGCTAGAATGTTGGTAAAGGTAGGCACTACCCATGAGTGTCTGGAAAGGGGTACCGGTAGCCGATGCCGAACTGACGGCAGGGGCAGAGACTCTGGAGAAGTTGCAGACACTTCGTGTTAGGGAAGTTGCATTGCTCACCACAGGAGGAGAATGCTGCAGAGAATTTAGAGTTCCAAGTAGAGATGGATGTTGGAAATTTTCTGTAAGAACAAGAGGGTCATGAAAAACTCAGGGAGGTTGAGAAATTCTCACTACGTTTGAGGAACGGCATCATCTGAAGGTTCTTGCTATCAGGACACCTCTACTATCACTACTTCCTGAGAAACCCAAAATCAGACAGTTAATGATGGCTGTAAGGACTGAGCAGTTTTCCACTCTTCTCTATTAACTGCCTGTGCTCCCATCTTGGGCACAGACGGGCAGAAGAGCCAAGTGGTGTGGTTCAGAGATTGTTCTCTAGGCTGGAAGCAACCTTCTCCCTGCCCTGTCTTTCCCTTCAGCCTGCACTCGTATTGACTTCTATGCTATTTCCTAGACTGGAAGCATTTTAGAACTAGGAGGCCCTTAGAGAACTTCGATGTTCTCAGTCTCATTTCGTGAGTAAGGAAACTGAGGCTCAGAGAGGTCGGGTTGACTTGTTCAAGTTCTCTCATTATGTTAGTATCATTACCAGGTTTCAGAACCTAAGTATCCTGACTTCCTTGCCAGGACTCCACTCTGAGCATGATACTGCCAGAAAGCAGGAGAAATAGAACTTATAATATAGGCATTTTTTTTGTCCATTAGAAAACAGTACGGCTGTTACCATGGTCGTCTTCAGTGTCTCCCTTTGCTTGTGCAGTTCCCACGCTATTACCTAGAGGTGACGTACAGCTCAGTCCAACTGGTGAATTGAAAGAGTCATTTTTGCCCTCTTCAAGCCTGGTTTCTCATCCTACCTCAAAATGATTACCCGAAAGTGGATTTCTTAAGTGCTTTTGGAAAGGGAAGAGTTATCTGATTACTTCAGATTCCTCACCTGTAAAGTGGTTATAACACCACCACCAATAATAATAGCAGTAATAATTAATAGATGAATAAGCTGATCTATTGCGTATGATTTATATGGAGGAAGATACAATAAGTTCTAGAAAGACAAAGAAAAATCATGACAAGCATATTACGTTAACGAAAAAGAAATCCATAGATATTAATGAAAACTGGGGTATGTGGCAAGTATCGAAGCCTAATGAATTTACTAACAAATGGCATTCTGTACTATCCATGCAATATTATGAAAGTGAATTTTGCCCACTCTATTTTAGTGAATACTATTAACCAGAAGACACGATGGAGGTGATAGAGGTGAATGAATTCCTAGCCAATGCATACAGACAGAGAAGGTATGTCAGTAAAAAATGCATAACAAGCAACAGAATGCAATAAATGTGCATGTATAGGTAGCCACAACACATATAGACAAGTATTTCAATGAAAACCGGTACGAAGCAGACAGCAAAATAATAAGTGTAAAAGAGTTTCATTATTGTGCTCCTTCATATTTTTACCCAGCAAGTAAGAGGTATTAAGCCTAGGAGAAATATATATTTCAATGAATATAGCTTATATAATAAGCAGAAAGGAAGCTTAAAATGTATCAGGAAGGTTTTTGGATTTATCCTAGAACTTAGATTAGAATCATCTTCAGCATCCAAGAAGATGGCATCCCAAAACCTCAAAAAACCATCATGCCTAGAATCCAATTAAAAAAGATTTTCAAATGTAAGAAAATCCACAGGACTCCACAATATGGTTTTCGATAAATGTGGATGTTTGTTTGTTTTGTTTCTTTGGCCGCGCCGCGTGGCCCTGGCCGTGAAAGCACCGAGTCCTAAGCACTGGACCGCCAGGGAATTCCCTAAGTGGGGGGAATTAGAGATGTGGGGCTTGACTTTTTCTTCTTCTTCTTCTTCTTCTTCGGTAGCTAAGATCTACAAGCGAACGATGGCTGTTGATCAATGTGCTCTCTGTGTTAGGAAGGAAATAACTGTAAAAATGAAAAGCAGCCTTGCCTTAGAACCTACATATCACACCAAGGAAAATAGTCCTTCTGATTCAATTTAGAAGATATCACTTAAAATGTTGAATTGGTGAAATGTCTACCTAGTTTAAAAATTAGAAAGAATAAAACACTGAAAAGCAGCCCCCTAGATAACCACTGTGGTTGCTTGTTTATAGGAGGCATCATTTCTAAAACGTATTTCTAAAATGTTTATATTCAAAACTGTCAAGTGGCCAACTGTATTCAGAGAGGCAATAAAAGAAAGAAAACGGAGTATGACTTTTCTGATAAGCTGCCTTTCCTGGTGATCCCCTGTTCTGGCCTTACTTTCCTTCTTAGTCTGTTAATGTAAGGGTTTGCTACCATCAACTTGGTTTTGCCCTGCTCTGAGCAGGTTTCCCTCTGTGCTGTTTCTGCTTTAATTGAAAATCTTTGGTTCCCATCAGCATTCCATTGCAAACTCCGTTTTTCTTGAGAGCTCCTCTATGCTTTCCCTCTTCATTCTTACATTTTCTCCCATCTCTTGGTGCCTGTTGGCCTGTGCTAATGAAAACCATCCTAAACTTCCTTACGCTCGACTCTGTGCCTCCCTGTAGAGCCCAGTACTCTCCATCCTCTCTCCCTATTCTCTCTTTTCAACTAGTCGAAATCCTAGTGGAGGGAGACCATTAGAGATGAAACATCTTGGTATATATTGCTAGTTTTCTATGTCCCCTGACTTTTCTATGTTTCTGTTGAAACACTCTTGAGAAGTGTCTGATTTCGTTTTCTACATGGGTACCCTTTAAGGCTCAATACTGGAAAAGAAGGGGATCAGAGTGATCAACCCAACGTGGTATCCTAACGTAACAGTTAAGGAAAGCAACAGGCTTTGTGAGACAGCCAGTGATTTGTCCAAAGTCACACAGATAGTAAACGTCAAAGTCAAAACTGAAATTAGGTCTCCAGACGTGTAGTTCAATACTTTCCCTCATTATTCCATGCTATTTTGAATCTCCTACTCAATTTAGGGGCAAAAGAAATCGAACGCAAAACTTTCCAACGTTTCTTTTCTTACCTGACATGGTCAGAGAAGAGGAAGCATCCACTGCAGGTACCAGGGATGAGGAGACAACACTAGAGGATGTCCGAGTGGCTGCAGCTGAACGGCGCACGTGTCCAGTACAGAGGTCACTGGTTACTGGTCCAAACAGCTCCACGGAAACCCCAAGACTCTACCAAGTGGTAGTAGGTTTGGTAGGAGAGTGATGTCACAAAGCAGGCAGTTGAAAGGTATGAGAGAGCCAATAGGGAGGTCCGATCCCCAACAGGAAGGCGGGCTTGGGTGAAGAGAGTGTAGGAGAGCTAAAACAACACCTGAGTTTCTGAGCTCTGGGGAGGAAATCCTAGAAGACAGATTTACCTCCCCCAGGCTCTTCCATTAGGGAAATCATTGCAACATTTCTTACAGACGTTCATTAATACACTGAACTAAGAGTTACTTATATTCTACAGAGTATTCTATTTTATGTATCATATACTTAGAGCTATATAGATCTTCTTTAATTAATAATCCTTAGGAAGGAAAGAGCCATCTAGTTTGAACTATTACAGTTGTTCTGAAATCAGATGTGTCTAATGAGTGAACTGATAGCAGCTTTTAAGGAGCCAAAGTAGGGATTAAGAAGCTCTTTTTGTAACTTGGTTCAAGAGTAGGGTGAAGTTTGTTGAGTGTACCTTGTGGAGAATGTTGTGGTCCAAGGCTCTTCTCTTTTAGTTTCTTCTCCTTGACTCCTACCTTCCTTGGGCTGGGCTAGGCTGGGGGCCAGGTTGGACTTGCGACTTAACATTTCTCTTCCGCTTTCTCTTTTTTTTTTTTCTTCCATTATGGGCATTGCTTCGAGGACAAGCCTTGATCTTGCATTGGACGTTACTTCCTGTCACCTTCCAGCAGCAGGAGTCTTCTTTTCAGTGCTTGATGCTTCACGAAATAGACTCTGCCCGTTGGCAGCAAATACCAGAGAGCTAGGAGACAGAGCTGGTTGCAGACCTTTCCTCTTCCAGCCTTTGGTTGCAATTGTTTGGCCCATAATTTGCTAGCTCTAGTTCCTTGGGCCACACAGGTATCCTGCCATCTCCAGCTCTTGTTATATGTGAGAGACATTCTGAACACTGTCCCTTTTTCTTTGCACAGAAGTATATACAGTGTGGCAGTTACTGTAATCTCCTCCGCCTTGCAAACAGCCACTCTAGAATCTTGGACCTCTAGGACTCTCTGTCTTGCATGCTTGGGGGCAAGGCCAAGCAAAATGAAGAGGAGAATAATTAGAGAAAGAGGAGGACGTTGGTGGAGAATTGGGAGCAGGTAAGGTGAAAGGGCACAGGAGAAAAGAGATGCATGTAGACTTTTTGGTTTCTGTGGGAAACAGGTTGACACACTTGGGCCTCATTTGGTATTAACAGAACAGAGAGTTAAAGATCTAAGTAGCTAGATAGTGTGCAGCAACTGCCATGAAGTCTGTACACTGAAGAGAAGAGTCTCACATCTAGTTTTCATTTTGTTTTATGTCATAGTACCTTATTTATAGCATTCACTGGTGTGTTTGTAGAATACAGATGTTTTCAAATGCTCTGGTTTTGTCTACATGGTTATCTCCTTGTCCTGTTTGTAAGGAATCCAACATTGTAAGACATATTGCATGTTTTTCTCTTGACGATTGTTGACCTTGAAGCGTCATGAACTAACTTGAGCTGTTGGATTCTGTGGAGAAACGTTCAAAAGGGTCTGTGAAAAAGGCACTGTGGTGAGTCGCATTATGCACCCGAGCGTAAGGAGCAAGATATCTGCCACCAGCCCAGCTTGGCCTGGATTGCCTCTGTTTTAGTTCCCCTGGTTAGTGCTTTTCTCCCTAACCACTCTTGTGACTGTGATAATGTGAGTAAGGGCGGAGTTGCTAATGATCTATGTGTGAGGTAAGCTGGTTTGAGGGAGGAAATCTATGGACCTAGTCATTTTCCTTGGTGGTAAGCTTTCAGGGGTGCAGAGATGGATCTTCCTGGGGCCTTTTCTGGTCCCAGGAAGATATCGCATAGATGGGACCTCCCAAGACACACATTGAATCTTTAGGCCTGTTTTTCCTATTATGAGGTACGAACGAGTTTCTTCACTGATGGGGATGATGCTTATCTGAGAAGAAATTGTGAAAGGTGGTGTAGTGTAGAGGTGTGGCTTAAGCTTTTAAGTTTTCCTCCAGGTTTTTCCCCTAAGCTTCCTACTTCGGACGGCCTACTTACATGATACTAGTAGGTGATGTCCGGCTAACAACTTCCTAAATATACCTGCAAGCCAGATCAGTGTCTCTTTTCTCTGTATTCCCATGGAAATCAAGAGTCCCGCCGAATTTTCCATCGAAACAGTTGATTTGTGTTGTCTCTAGGAATTCTAAAGGGCGTACCGTTGCTTCCTAACCGGTGTCATTTGGGAGATCCGCCTCTGTACGTTCAAATGATTAATTTTGAGACTTTGCTCATGTGTGCAGTAAACCCTTGAATTCCCTAAGACCTTCCTTTCCTCCATCTCCTACCCCATTAAGCCCGCTTCAGTTCATCTCCTGAATTTCTTTGGAATCTGTCAGCCAGCTCTTCCTCAACTTCCTAATACTGAACTTGCCTGTCTGTTGCGATTAGGTCCTAACTGGTGTCCATATATCTTGTTTCCTTCCAATCCACTCTTCACACAAGAAACCTTCAAAGCAAGTTGGAACGTTGCTCATAAACATCGCTCACAAGCATTGTTTTGAGAATAGAAAACACACTGTTGGCCTTTAAGACTCTGCGTGGTCTAGAATCCTCTCTGCTTCTCTAGCCCCATCTTGTGCCACTTTTGCCCTCACTTTCTATGCTTCAGATACACTGAATTAACCTTAGTTCTCACTCATCTGACAGAAGTCAGTTCAGATACTATTTTTCACTGTGATTCCTAGCATTAAGGAATTTGATTATCAGGTTTTGTATGAGGACTATTTCATCAGGGGTACAGAAGTTCTGGCCATCTCTGGTTTTGGATATCCCTTATTTGTTGAGACCTTTGCGTTGTTTGGTTGCCTTTTGTCTGTTTTCCAGATGGGAAAACAGGAACAAGGGAAGTATAGGTTATTACTAGGTGGGGTTGAACAAGTGGAGCAGCAAACTGCAAAGCAGAAAGAAGAGGGACGTACTATAGAGGGATATGACTTCCATTCTCAAGGCGCCTGCATCCTGTGCAGGGAGACAGCCTAACATAAAATGTGCCTAACAACAAATATATTGACTTCTTACTAAAAATCTCCAGTTCATAGAACCGAGGGGTTTGTACCTTCTCCTTTAAAAGTGATAGTCCTGGGACTTCCCCGGTGGTCCCGTGGTGAAGACTCTGCGCTTCCAATGCAGCAGGCGTGGGTTCAATCCCTGGTTGGGGAGCTAAGATCCCACATGCTGCGCAGCCAAAGAAATTTTTGTCGAACGTTATACTCCTGTATTGTTGGCTTTAGTGGTTTAGATTTTGTTGTACTGTTAAGAAGATTTCAGTTTATTTACCGGGAACAAACAACACATAATGTAAAAATAGTTTCCCAGAAACGATTTCCATCATTCTCTTCTTCCCTTTCTCCCGCAGACTGGTGTTTCACCTTGACAAGTTCTCTGTCATTCCATAGGAAAGCTGTCTGGCTTGGAGGTTGCAATCCCAGGGAATTTTTCATCAGCGGGGAAGTCTCCATCACTACAGAGGAATCAAGGGAGAAGTCAGTCCCTGGTAAGTGAGATGCTCCCCCTAAACACCAACACAGCAGTCGTGTACCTTTCAAGGGGTTCAGGGGCAAGATGGGCAAGGCATTTCTACTAACTCTTCTTAAGGATCACGGACAGTGCCCTATGCTACGAGGTAAGCGGTGACTGCTGTAGTTCTTACTGGTGATCCTTTCCTGTCACTGATTCTCGGCCTTCTTTGTATTTCATAGGACTGTTGTCAGTCCAATACAAAATGAGTCTTATTTTTAAAAACCTGAAATGTTTTACAGAGCCTAGCATTCTCATATAGGGTCCTTTCCATTCTCCCCACTTTCCCGAGAGGCCAAGAACACTTCACACCATGAACTAGGAGAGGGGGTAGAGCCCTTTCTGATGAAATACATCAACAAAGACAGAGCCTTAGCCTGCTTGCTCTCTGGACAGGATCTCGGACCACAAGGTCTTCAATCCTGGTATAAATGAAGGAAGTGAGGACAGTTCAACTGGCACTCTGATAACAAGAGTTCGGAAACACCTTCCAAAGAGACTATAGCAGTAGATGAGGGAAGGGAGTGCTACAGTGTGGCAGTACAGGGGGAATGATCGGCTACAGCAGTGAAAAGTGTGGTACCGATTGGTGTGCTCTCGGGGTTCTTGTACATGTAGCATAGATGACCTCTACAGTGGCCCTCCCACCTTCCCACCTGCATTAGGTGTTCTTTTTTTTTGTAATTTATGTTTATGTATTTATTTACTGTTTGAACTTATTTATTCTACGTATTTATTTTTTTGGCTGCACTGGGTCTCTCATTGCTGTGCACGGGCTTTCTCTAGTTGGCGGCTAGCGGGGGCTACTCTCGGTTGCGGTGTGCGGGCATCTCATCGCGGTGGCTTCTCTTGTTGCGGAGCATGGGCTGTAGGCACGTGGGCTTCGGTAGTTGAGGCTCACGGGCTCTAGAATGCAGGCTCCGTCGTTGTGGCACATGCGCTTAGTTGCTGCACGGCATGTGGGATCTTCGCAGACCAGGGCTCGAACCCGTGTCCCCTGCATTGGCAGGCGCCACCAGGGAAGCCCTAGGTGTTCTCATATAGAGTCTAAAAACAGAGAGCACTGAGAGAAGGTAGTGGTTATTAAAGGCTCAGGATCTAAATTCTACCTGTCTCTACACCCCTTCCCAGCTGTCGATTTGACCCCATTTTTGAATGCTGACCTCATTGTTCAACTTTTCTCTGCCGTCTGTATACTCACCTTGAAAACTTGTTTCTGTGATGCGTTGAGCAGACACAGGGTGGCAGACTGCAGAGGTGGAAGCTGGTGGTCGGATATTTGTGGGCTGAATCTCCTTCAGTCCCATTCCCATTTCTGGTTGCCCAGAGGCCCTACTTCCTGTGTGTGACGCCGAGCCGTAGGATTGCGGGCAGGAGCCAAGTTCTCCATACAGTAAAGACCCCAGTGTGCCTTGGTTATAGTAATATACCTGGCTTCCTTCCTGGCAGGGAAGTGACAGGCGGCTATGCCCCTGCTTTGTTCGTGGGCCTCCTGATCCAGCAGTTCCCTTGGCTCTGCCCCTGTCGTCAGCTGCCCCTAGGATAACTCTGAGCCCTAGCCACTTCTCTGGTAGATTTCCCTATTCCCCCACTACAGTCACACCTGAATAAGGCAACTCAGACCTTTCAGAGATGTGTCCTGAACCTCTTGTTTTCTGAAATACCTATCTGGTGGTTGTGAGACTTAAGGCCAGCGTCCCCGAGAGACTTTTTCTATTTCTCCTAGTAAACCTAGACTCATCTTCTGTCACCTTCAACTCTACTCCAATTGTGTTCTTTCAACCCAGACCTCTGACCCTGCTTTTTACTTCTGCCATTTCATCCTCGCTCCTGCTTCCTTTCCTAAATCCATACGTCTCTTTTGGCCTTCCTAGCCCTGGGCCAAGTTCCTTCCTCTTTGCTCAGTTTTTACCCCTTTCCTTCATTCTCCCATCCAACTTTCAGTCCTTCCTTTCTCACGCCCCAGTTAGCAGCATCTGAAAATTCGAAAGGTTTGTTACTCGTCTATTAATTGTATTCCATTTACTTATTCAGTTCTATACCTGTCTTACCTGTGTATGGAAGAACAGCTGGTAGCCAAGGTGGCACCAAGAATCCTAGCAGCTCTCACTTGACGTATCCGTAGTAGTCGGCAATTTCCATTTCGTTTTCCCTCTCGGTGAAAAATTGCAGCTTGCCCGAAGAGGTGTATCTGGCAGCATTCTCCCGTTGTTGTTGAGCCCGCCTCTTCATGGCCTCTCGCTCTGGCCTCTGCTCTTGTTCGATGGGCTTTGACATGACTGGCTCAGGCACGTTGGGTTCCCTCCATGGAACTCGTTGCTTGCTGAAGTCTTGGAGTAGAAATTGGGTTTGGAGCTTGGGTGGGGACTGGCGCTTATTCACAGCAGGGGGAACAGGCTCCCCCGCTGGAGAGGAGCGCCAGATGAAGTTTTGGAGGGTGCAGGCCTAGGAGCAGCAGACTGAGGGACACGAGGCTGGGTATGGTTGGTCCAAGCCGGTTGGGTTGGGTTGGTCACAGTTGGCTGAGCTGGTTTGGCGGGGCCTGGCAAAGAGGCAGGAGCTGGCTGGGATGAATTGGCTGCAGCAGGTTGAGCTGAGTCAGTAGAACCAGGCTGGGCACGGTAAGCCCCAGCAGGCCGATGTGAGGCCAGAGACTGTGGCCTCCGAGGAGCGGGTCGAGCTTGAGGCTTGTCCCAGGCAGAAAAAGGCAGAGGTATCAACTTGACCTTCCCAGGAGGAGGCCGCTCATACTGGGCTGGAGACGGACACTCTGTTTCAGCACTGCTGTCTGGTTTCTGGGCTTGGACTTGCGTTTTCTCAGGACCCTTCCCCTCACGTGGGGTATGCCGCCATGGCTGGATAGCTGGGGGTGGCTGGGGGTCTTTGGGGTTGCTTGACTTTCCCAAGAGCCGACAGGAAGAGAGCCCAGTTTTCGTCTCATTCTTCTTCCCCAGCGCATGAAGAACCTTCACAGACTCCAGCATGCGCACGCCAAGGGAGGTTCGAGGCTTTTGAAAGCTCTGTTGGAGAAGCTCAGTTTGGTGTTCCTTTCGCTTCGTGTGGGGGATTGCTGGCTTCTCTTCTGCCTTGACTTTGTTCCCTGACTGCTTGTTCTCCTCAGCCTTGTTTCTCCCTCTGGTCCTTTTGGTCTTTTCCTGCCCGTGGCTCTTAGTTTTGCTGATCTTTCTGGATGCAGCTTTCTGAGGTTTGCCTTGAGAGTGCTTGGCCGTGTTCACAGGAGCCCTGTCACTGACTGCAGCGTGGCATGTAACCACTTCTCCCCCTAACAGGCACTCTGGATTCTTTGGCTGGATTTTGGCCTTGGGAGCGCCACTGATAGGCTCAGAGGCTTTCTGTTTGTTCTTCCTGGGTTGATCAGAGGGAACCTTTATGACACTTGGCTTTTCCTGCACCTGATTCACCTTAATGGCTCTGGTGTCTTTAGCTTTGATCACGTTGGGACCTTGGGATTGATCAAGATCTTTCAAAGGATTAAAGAGCTGGGGAAGGTGAATATCCTCCGCCAGTGTAGTAATGTCTGCAAGACCACTGCTAGGTTCAATCCCATTTTCAAGTGTCCCTAGGTCCTGACGACTCCGGCTGTTCTCTCCCAGATCAGCATTTTCAGAACCAGGCTGCTCCTCTTGGCTGAGGGGATCGGTGCAGGCCAGCGGCTGGTGAATATCAGGGATTCCTAAAGGGAGTAGTGGAGGATCTTGGTTCTCTGTTGGGATCTGGTAGGCATCCAGAGGCTTTGAAAGCTTGGTTTTGATATCATCCACGTGCTTACTCTCTATTTGTCCCTGGCTTGGAGCTGGAGGCAGGGCCAGGAGACGCCTGGCACTCTGGACTGGAGCTGTCACTGAAATGTCCCCAAGTTCAGATGGTGGGTTACTCTCAAGTATGTGGCTGTTTCTGCTACTGCAGGACTTGGGGAGTTCTTGACTTTGTGTCACACAAAACGTCTGGCTTGGAGGTTGCAATCCCAGGGAATTTTTCATCACCAGGGGGGAGGTCTCCATCCCTACAAAGGGATCAAGGGAGAAGTCAGTCCCTGGTAAGTGAGATGCTCCCCCTAAACACCAACACAGCAGTCATGTACCTTTCAAGGGGTTCAGGGGCAAGATGGGCAAGGCATTTCTACTAACTCTTCTTAAGGATCACGGACAGTGCCCTATGCTACGAGGTAAGCGGTGACTGTTGTAATTCTTACTGGTGAGCCTTTCCTGTCACTGATTCTCGGCTCGCTTTGTATTTCATAGGACTGTTATAAGTCCAATACAAAATGAGTCTTATTTTTAAAAACCTGAAATGTTTTACAAAGCCTAGCATTCTCATATAGGGTCCTTTCCATTCTCCCCACTTTCCCGAGAGGCCAAGAACACGTCACACCATGAACTAGGAGAGGGGGTAGAGCCCTTGCTGATGAAACACATCAACAAAGACAGAGTCTTAGCCTGCTTGCTCTCTGGACAGGATCTCGGACCACAAGGTCTTCAATCCTGGTATAAATGAAGGAAGTGAGGACAGTTCAACTGGCACTCACATAACAAGAGTTCTGAAACACCTTCCGAAGAGACTATAGCAGTAGATGAGGGAAGGGAGTGCTACAGTGTGGCAGTACAGGGGGAACGATCGGCTACAGCAGTGAAAAGTGTGGTACCGATTGGTGTGCTCTCGGCGTTCTTGTACATGTAGCATAGATGACCTCTACAGTGGCCCTCCCACCTTCCCACCTGCATTAGGTGTTCTTTTTTTTGTAATTTATGTTTATGTATTTATTTACTGTTTGAACTTATTTATTCTACGTATTTATTTTTTTGGCTGCACTGGGTCTCTCATTGCCGTGCACGGGCTTTCTCTAGTTGGCGGCTAGCGGGGGCTACTCTCGGTTGCGGTGTGCGGGCTTCTCATCGCGGTGGCTTCTCTTGTTGCGGAGCATGGGCTGTAGGCACGCGGGCTTCGGTAGTTGAGGCTCACGGGCTCTAGAATGCAGGCTCCGTCGTTGTGGCACATGCGCTTAGTTGCTGCACGGCATGTGGGATCTTCGCAGACCAGGGCTCGAACCCGTGTCCCCCGCATTGCATTGGCAGGCGGATTCTTAACCACGGCGCCACCAGGGAAGCCCTAGGTGTTCTCATATAGAGTCTAAAAACAGAGGGCACTGAGCGAAGGTAGTGGTTATTAAAGGCTCAGGATCTAAATTCTACCTGCCTCTACACCCCTTCCCAGCTGTCGATTTGACCCCATTTTTGAATGCCGACCTCATTCTTCAACTTTCTCTGGCGTTTGTTATACTCACCTTGAAAACTTGTTTCTGTGATGCGTTGAGCAGACACAGGGTGGCAGACTGCAGAGGTGGAAGCTGGTGGTCGGATATTTGTGGGCTGAATCTCCTTCAGTCCCATTCCCATTTCTGGTTGCCCAGAGGCCCGACTTCCTGTGTATGACGCCGAGCCGTAGGATTGCGGGCAGGAGCCAAGTTCTCCATACAGTAAAGACCCCAGTGTGCCTTGGTTATAGTAATATACCTGGCTTCCGTCCTGGCAGGGAAGTGACAGGCGGCTCTGCCCCTGATTTGGAATCTGAGATGGTGTTCCCTGAGCAAGGCTGGCAGAAAGCGATGGATGTAGAGGGACCATGTTCTTGGCGTCTGAAGTTTTATCATACTGGGCTGCCAGAAACATGGAGGAGGCAGCTGTGTGGCGGTCAGTGAGTGCCAGAGTAAAGTCTCCGAGTGAAGAAGAATTCTTTTCAGTGCTTGCTGTGATGTCCCACTCAAGAACACCTGGATAGGAAGCAGCTGAAGTGGAGATCTGGCTGTGGTCAGTAACTCCAGATAACATAGTCGTGCTAGAATGTTGGTAAAGGTAGGCACTACCCATGAGTGTCTGGAAAGGGGTACCGGTAGCCGATGCCGAACTGACGGCAGGGGCAGAGACTCTGGAGAAGTTGCAGACACTTCGTGTTAGGGAAGTTGCATTGCTCACCACAGGAGGAGAATGCTGCAGAGAATTTAGAGTTCCAAGTAGAGATGGATGTTGGAAATTTTCTGTAAGAACAAGAGGGTCATGAAAAACTCAGGGAGGTTGAGAAATTCTCACTACGTTTGAGGAACGGCATCATCTGAAGGTTCTTGCTATCAGGACACCTCTACTATCACTACTTCCTGAGAAACCCAAAATCAGACAGTTAATGATGGCTGTAAGGACTGAGCAGTTTTCCACTCTTCTCTATTAACTGCCTGTGCTCCCATCTTGGGCACAGACGGGCAGAAGAGCCAAGTGGTGTGGTTCAGAGATTGTTCTCTAGGCTGGAAGCAACCTTCTCCCTGCCCTGTCTTTCCCTTCAGCCTGCACTCGTATTGACTTCTATGCTATTTCCTAGACTGGAAGCATTTTAGAACTAGGAGGCCCTTAGAGAACTTCGATGTTCTCAGTCTCATTTCGTGAGTAAGGAAACTGAGGCTCAGAGAGGTCGGGTTGACTTGTTCAAGTTCTCTCATTATGTTAGTATCATTACCAGGTTTCAGAACCTAAGTATCCTGACTTCCTTGCCAGGACTCCACTCTGAGCATGATACTGCCAGAAAGCAGGAGAAATAGAACTTATAATATAGGCATTTTTTTTGTCCATTAGAAAACAGTACGGCTGTTACCATGGTCGTCTTCAGTGTCTCCCTTTGCTTGTGCAGTTCCCACGCTATTACCTAGAGGTGACGTACAGCTCAGTCCAACTGGTGAATTGAAAGAGTCATTTTTGCCCTCTTCAAGCCTGGTTTCTCATCCTACCTCAAAATGATTACCCGAAAGTGGATTTCTTAAGTGCTTTTGGAAAGGGAAGAGTTATCTGATTACTTCAGATTCCTCACCTGTAAAGTGGTTATAACACCACCACCAATAATAATAGCAGTAATAATTAATAGATGAATAAGCTGATCTATTGCGTATGATTTATATGGAGGAAGATACAATAAGTTCTAGAAAGACAAAGAAAAATCATGACAAGCATATTACGTTAACGAAAAAGAAATCCATAGATATTAATGAAAACTGGGGTATGTGGCAAGTATCGAAGCCTAATGAATTTACTAACAAATGGCATTCTGTACCATCCATGCAATATTATGAAAGTGAATTTTGCCCACTCTATTTTAGTGAATACTATTAACCAGAAGACACGATGGAGGTGATAGAGGTGAATGAATTCCTAGCCAATGCATACAGACAGAGAAGGTATGTCAGTAAAAAATGCATAACAAGCAACAGAATGCAATAAATGTGCATGTATAGGTAGCCACAACACATATAGACAAGTATTTCAATGAAAACCGGTACGAAGCAGACAGCAAAATAATAAGTGTAAAAGAGTTTCATTATTGTGCTCCTTCATATTTTTACCCAGCAAGTAAGAGGTATTAAGCCTAGGAGAAATATATATTTCAATGAATATAGCTTATATAATAAGCAGAAAGGAAGCTTAAAATGTATCAGGAAGGTTTTTGGATTTATCCTAGAACTTAGATTAGAATCATCTTCAGCATCCAAGAAGATGGCATCCCAAAACCTCAAAAAACCATCATGCCTAGAATCCAATTAAAAAAGATTTTCAAATGTAAGAAAATCCACAGGACTCCACAATATGGTTTTCGATAAATGTGGATGTTTGTTTGTTTTGTTTCTTTGGCCGCGCCGCGTGGCCCTGGCCGTGAAAGCACCGAGTCCTAAGCACTGGACCGCCAGGGAATTCCCTAAGTGGGGGGAATTAGAGATGTGGGGCTTGACTTTTTCTTCTTCTTCTTCTTCTTCTTCGGTAGCTAAGATCTACAAGCGAACGATGGCTGTTGATCAATGTGCTCTCTGTGTTAGGAAGGAAATAACTGTAAAAATGAAAAGCAGCCTTGCCTTAGAACCTACATATCACACCAAGGAAAATAGTCCTTCTGATTCAATTTAGAAGATATCACTTAAAATGTTGAATTGGTGAAATGTCTACCTAGTTTAAAAATTAGAAAGAATAAAACACTGAAAAGCAGCCCCCTAGATAACCACTGTGGTTGCTTGTTTATAGGAGGCATCATTTCTAAAACGTATTTCTAAAATGTTTATATTCAAAACTGTCAAGTGGCCAACTGTATTCAGAGAGGCAATAAAAGAAAGAAAACGGAGTATGACTTTTCTGATAAGCTGCCTTTCCTGGTGATCCCCTGTTCTGGCCTTACTTTCCTTCTTAGTCTGTTAATGTAAGGGTTTGCTACCATCAACTTGGTTTTGCCCTGCTCTGAGCAGGTTTCCCTCTGTGCTGTTTCTGCTTTAATTGAAAATCTTTGGTTCCCATCAGCATTCCATTGCAAACTCCGTTTTTCTTGAGAGCTCCTCTATGCTTTCCCTCTTCATTCTTACATTTTCTCCCATCTCTTGGTGCCTGTTGGCCTGTGCTAATGAAAACCATCCTAAACTTCCTTACGCTCGACTCTGTGCCTCCCTGTAGAGCCCAGTACTCTCCATCCTCTCTCCCTATTCTCTCTTTTCAACTAGTCGAAATCCTAGTGGAGGGAGACCATTAGAGATGAAACATCTTGGTATATATTGCTAGTTTTCTATGTCCCCTGACTTTTCTATGTTTCTGTTGAAACACTCTTGAGAAGTGTCTGATTTCGTTTTCTACATGGGTACCCTTTAAGGCTCAATACTGGAAAAGAAGGGGATCAGAGTGATCAACCCAACGTGGTATCCTAACGTAACAGTTAAGGAAAGCAACAGGCTTTGTGAGACAGCCAGTGATTTGTCCAAAGTCACACAGATAGTAAACGTCAAAGTCAAAAGTGAAATTAGGTCTCCAGACGTGTAGTTCAATACTTTCCCTCATTATTCCATGCTATTTTGAATCTCCTACTCAATTTAGGGGCAAAAGAAATCGAACGCAAAACTTTCCAACGTTTCTTTTCTTACCTGACATGGTCAGAGAAGAGGAAGCATCCACTGCAGGTACCAGGGATGAGGAGACAACACTAGAGGATGTCCGAGTGGCTGCAGCTGAACGGCGCACGTGTCCAGTACAGAGGTCACTGGTTACTGGTCCAAACAGCTCCACGGAAACCCCAAGACTCTACCAAGTGGTAGTAGGTTTGGTAGGAGAGTGATGTCACAAAGCAGGCAGTTGAAAGGTATGAGAGAGCCAATAGGGAGGTCCGATCCCCAACAGGAAGGCGGGCTTGGGTGAAGAGAGTGTAGGAGAGCTAAAACAACACCTGAGTTTCTGAGCTCTGGGGAGGAAATCCTAGAAGACAGATTTACCTCCCCCAGGCTCTTCCATTAGGGAAATCATTGCAACATTTCTTACAGACGTTCATTAATACACTGAACTAAGAGTTACTTATATTCTACAGAGTATTCTATTTTATGTATCATATACTTAGAGCTATATAGATCTTCTTTAATTAATAATCCTTAGGAAGGAAAGAGCCATCTAGTTTGAACTATTACAGTTGTTCTGAAATCATATGTGTCTAATGAGTGAACTGATAGCAGCTTTTAAGGAGCCAAAGTAGGGATTAAGAAGCTCTTTTTGTAACTTGGTTCAAGAGTAGGGTGAAGTTTGTTGAGTGTACCTTGTGGAGAATGTTGTGGTCCAAGGCTCTTCTCTTTTAGTTTCTTCTCCTTGACTCCTACCTTCCTTGGGCTGGGCTAGGCTGGGGGCCAGGTTGGACTTGCGACTTAACATTTCTCTTCCGCTTTCTCTTTTTTTTTTTTCTTCCATTATGGGCATTGCTTCGAGGACAAGCCTTGATCTTGCATTGGACGTTACTTCCTGTCACCTTCCAGCAGCAGGAGTCTTCTTTTCAGTGCTTGATGCTTCACGAAATAGACTCTGCCCGTTGGCAGCAAATACCAGAGAGCTAGGAGACAGAGCTGGTTGCAGACCTTTCCTCTTCCAGCCTTTGGTTGCAATTGTTTGGCCCATAATTTGCTAGCTCTAGTTCCTTGGGCCACACAGGTATCCTGCCATCTCCAGCTCTTGTTATATGTGAGAGACATTCTGAACACTGTCCCTTTTTCTTTGCACAGAAGTATATACAGTGTGGCAGTTACTGTAATCTCCTCCGCCTTGCAAACAGCCACTCTAGAATCTTGGACCTCTAGGACTCTCTGTCTTGCATGCTTGGGGGCAAGGCCAAGCAAAATGAAGAGGAGAATAATTAGAGAAAGAGGAGGACGTTGGTGGAGAATTGGGAGCAGGTAAGGTGAAAGGGCACAGGAGAAAAGAGATGCATGTAGACTTTTTGGTTTCTGTGGGAAACAGGTTGACACACTTGGGCCTCATTTGGTATTAACAGAACAGAGAGTTAAAGATCTAAGTAGCTAGATAGTGTGCAGCAACTGCCATGAAGTCTGTACACTGAAGAGAACAGTCTCACATCTAGTTTTCATTTTGTTTTATGTCATAGTACCTTATTTATAGCATTCACTGGTGTGTTTGTAGAATACAGATGTTTTCAAATGCTCTGGTTTTGTCTACATGGTTATCTCCTTGTCCTGTTTGTAAGGAATCCAACATTGTAAGACATATTGCATGTTTTTCTCTTGACGATTGTTGACCTTGAAGCGTCATGAACTAACTTGAGCTGTTGGATTCTGTGGAGAAACGTTCAAAAGGGTCTGTGAAAAAGGCACTGTGGTGAGTCGCATTATGCACCCGAGCGTAAGGAGCAAGATATCTGCCACCAGCCCAGCTTGGCCTGGATTGCCTCTGTTTTAGTTCCCCTGGTTAGTGCTTTTCTCCCTAACCACTCTTGTGACTGTGATAATGTGAGTAAGGGCGGAGTTGCTAATGATCTATGTGTGAGGTAAGCTGGTTTGAGGGAGGAAATCTATGGACCTAGTCATTTTCCTTGGTGGTAAGCTTTCAGGGGTGCAGAGATGGATCTTCCTGGGGCCTTTTCTGGTCCCAGGAAGATATCGCATAGATGGGACCTCCCAAGACACACATTGAATCTTTAGGCCTGTTTTTCCTATTATGAGGTACGAACGAGTTTCTTCACTGATGGGGATGATGCTTATCTGAGAAGAAATTGTGAAAGGTGGTGTAGTGTAGAGGTGTGGCTTAAGCTTTTAAGTTTTCCTCCAGGTTTTTCCCCTAAGCTTCCTACTTCGGACGGCCTACTTACATGATACTAGTAGGTGATGTCCGGCTAACAACTTCCTAAATATACCTGCAAGCCAGATCAGTGTCTCTTTTCTCTGTATTCCCATGGAAATCAAGAGTCCCGCCGAATTTTCCATCGAAACAGTTGATTTGTGTTGTCTCTAGGAATTCTAAAGGGCGTACCGTTGCTTCCTAACCGGTGTCATTTGGGAGATCCGCCTCTGTACGTTCAAATGATTAATTTTGAGACTTTGCTCATGTGTGCAGTAAACCCTTGAATTCCCTAAGACCTTCCTTTCCTCCATCTCCTACCCCATTAAGCCCGCTTCAGTTCATCTCCTGAATTTCTTTGGAATCTGTCAGCCAGCTCTTCCTCAACTTCCTAATACTGAACTTGCCTGTCTGTTGCGATTAGGTCCTAACTGGTGTCCATATATCTTGTTTCCTTCCAATCCACTCTTCACACAAGAAACCTTCAAAGCAAGTTGGAACGTTGCTCATAAACATCGCTCACAAGCATTGTTTTGAGAATAGAAAACACAGTGTTGGCCTTTAAGACTCTGCGTGGTCTAGAATCCTCTCTGCTTCTCTAGCCCCATCTTGTGCCACTTTTGCCCTCACTTTCTATGCTTCAGATACACTGAATTAACCTTAGTTCTCACTCATCTGACAGAAGTCAGTTCAGATACTATTTTTCACTGTGATTCCTAGCATTAAGGAATTTGATTATCAGGTTTTGTATGAGGACTATTTCATCAGGGGTACAGAAGTTCTGGCCATCTCTGGTTTTGGATATCCCTTATTTGTTGAGACCTTTGCGTTGTTTGGTTGCCTTTTGTCTGTTTTCCAGATGGGAAAACAGGAACAAGGGAAGTATAGGTTATTACTAGGTGGGGTTGAACAAGTGGAGCAGCAAACTGCAAAGCAGAAAGAAGAGGGACGTACTATAGAGGGATATGACTTCCATTCTCAAGGCGCCTGCATCCTGTGCAGGGAGACAGCCTAACATAAAATGTGCCTAACAACAAATATATTGACTTCTTACTAAAAATCTCCAGTTCATAGAACCGAGGGGTTTGTACCTTCTCCTTTAAAAGTGATAGTCCTGGGACTTCCCCGGTGGTCCCGTGGTGAAGACTCTGCGCTTCCAATGCAGCAGGCGTGGGTTCAATCCCTGGTTGGGGAGCTAAGATCCCACATGCTGCGCAGCCAAAGAAATTTTTGTCGAACGTTATACTCCTGTATTGTTGGCTTTAGTGGTTTAGATTTTGTTGTACTGTTAAGAAGATTTCAGTTTATTTACCGGGAACAAACAACACATAATGTAAAAATAGTTTCCCAGAAACGATTTCCATCATTCTCTTCTTCCCTTTCTCCCGCAGACTGGTGTTTCACCTTGACAAGTTCTCTGTCATTCCATAGGAAAGCTGTCTGGCTTGGAGGTTGCAATCCCAGGGAATTTTTCATCAGCGGGGAAGTCTCCATCACTACAGAGGAATCAAGGGAGAAGTCAGTCCCTGGTAAGTGAGATGCTCCCCCTAAACACCAACACAGCAGTCGTGTACCTTTCAAGGGGTTCAGGGGCAAGATGGGCAAGGCATTTCTACTAACTCTTCTTAAGGATCACGGACAGTGCCCTATGCTACGAGGTAAGCGGTGACTGCTGTAGTTCTTACTGGTGATCCTTTCCTGTCACTGATTCTCGGCCTTCTTTGTATTTCATAGGACTGTTGTCAGTCCAATACAAAATGAGTCTTATTTTTAAAAACCTGAAATGTTTTACAGAGCCTAGCATTCTCATATAGGGTCCTTTCCATTCTCCCCACTTTCCCGAGAGGCCAAGAACACTTCACACCATGAACTAGGAGAGGGGGTAGAGCCCTTTCTGATGAAATACATCAACAAAGACAGAGCCTTAGCCTGCTTGCTCTCTGGACAGGATCTCGGACCACAAGGTCTTCAATCCTGGTATAAATGAAGGAAGTGAGGACAGTTCAACTGGCACTCTGATAACAAGAGTTCGGAAACACCTTCCAAAGAGACTATAGCAGTAGATGAGGGAAGGGAGTGCTACAGTGTGGCAGTACAGGGGGAATGATCGGCTACAGCAGTGAAAAGTGTGGTACCGATTGGTGTGCTCTCGGGGTTCTTGTACATGTAGCATAGATGACCTCTACAGTGGCCCTCCCACCTTCCCACCTGCATTAGGTGTTCTTTTTTTTTGTAATTTATGTTTATGTATTTATTTACTGTTTGAACTTATTTATTCTACGTATTTATTTTTTTGGCTGCACTGGGTCTCTCATTGCTGTGCACGGGCTTTCTCTAGTTGGCGGCTAGCGGGGGCTACTCTCGGTTGCGGTGTGCGGGCATCTCATCGCGGTGGCTTCTCTTGTTGCGGAGCATGGGCTGTAGGCACGTGGGCTTCGGTAGTTGAGGCTCACGGGCTCTAGAATGCAGGCTCCGTCGTTGTGGCACATGCGCTTAGTTGCTGCACGGCATGTGGGATCTTCGCAGACCAGGGCTCGAACCCGTGTCCCCTGCATTGGCAGGCGCCACCAGGGAAGCCCTAGGTGTTCTCATATAGAGTCTAAAAACAGAGAGCACTGAGAGAAGGTAGTGGTTATTAAAGGCTCAGGATCTAAATTCTACCTGTCTCTACACCCCTTCCCAGCTGTCGATTTGACCCCATTTTTGAATGCTGACCTCATTGTTCAACTTTTCTCTGCCGTCTGTATACTCACCTTGAAAACTTGTTTCTGTGATGCGTTGAGCAGACACAGGGTGGCAGACTGCAGAGGTGGAAGCTGGTGGTCGGATATTTGTGGGCTGAATCTCCTTCAGTCCCATTCCCATTTCTGGTTGCCCAGAGGCCCTACTTCCTGTGTGTGACGCCGAGCCGTAGGATTGCGGGCAGGAGCCAAGTTCTCCATACAGTAAAGACCCCAGTGTGCCTTGGTTATAGTAATATACCTGGCTTCCTTCCTGGCAGGGAAGTGACAGGCGGCTATGCCCCTGCTTTGTTCGTGGGCCTCCTGATCCAGCAGTTCCCTTGGCTCTGCCCCTGTCGTCAGCTGCCCCTAGGATAACTCTGAGCCCTAGCCACTTCTCTGGTAGATTTCCCTATTCCCCCACTACAGTCACACCTGAATAAGGCAACTCAGACCTTTCAGAGATGTGTCCTGAACCTCTTGTTTTCTGAAATACCTATCTGGTGGTTGTGAGACTTAAGGCCAGCGTCCCCGAGAGACTTTTTCTATTTCTCCTAGTAAACCTAGACTCATCTTCTGTCACCTTCAACTCTACTCCAATTGTGTTCTTTCAACCCAGACCTCTGACCCTGCTTTTTACTTCTGCCATTTCATCCTCGCTCCTGCTTCCTTTCCTAAATCCATACGTCTCTTTTGGCCTTCCTAGCCCTGGGCCAAGTTCCTTCCTCTTTGCTCAGTTTTTACCCCTTTCCTTCATTCTCCCATCCAACTTTCAGTCCTTCCTTTCTCACGCCCCAGTTAGCAGCATCTGAAAATTCGAAAGGTTTGTTACTCGTCTATTAATTGTATTCCATTTACTTATTCAGTTCTATACCTGTCTTACCTGTGTATGGAAGAACAGCTGGTAGCCAAGGTGGCACCAAGAATCCTAGCAGCTCTCACTTGACGTATCCGTAGTAGTCGGCAATTTCCATTTCGTTTTCCCTCTCGGTGAAAAATTGCAGCTTGCCCGAAGAGGTGTATCTGGCAGCATTCTCCCGTTGTTGTTGAGCCCGCCTCTTCATGGCCTCTCGCTCTGGCCTCTGCTCTTGTTCGATGGGCTTTGACATGACTGGCTCAGGCACGTTGGGTTCCCTCCATGGAACTCGTTGCTTGCTGAAGTCTTGGAGTAGAAATTGGGTTTGGAGCTTGGGTGGGGACTGGCGCTTATTCACAGCAGGGGGAACAGGCTCCCCCGCTGGAGAGGAGCGCCAGATGAAGTTTTGGAGGGTGCAGGCCTAGGAGCAGCAGACTGAGGGACACGAGGCTGGGTATGGTTGGTCCAAGCCGGTTGGGTTGGGTTGGTCACAGTTGGCTGAGCTGGTTTGGCGGGGCCTGGCAAAGAGGCAGGAGCTGGCTGGGATGAATTGGCTGCAGCAGGTTGAGCTGAGTCAGTAGAACCAGGCTGGGCACGGTAAGCCCCAGCAGGCCGATGTGAGGCCAGAGACTGTGGCCTCCGAGGAGCGGGTCGAGCTTGAGGCTTGTCCCAGGCAGAAAAAGGCAGAGGTATCAACTTGACCTTCCCAGGAGGAGGCCGCTCATACTGGGCTGGAGACGGACACTCTGTTTCAGCACTGCTGTCTGGTTTCTGGGCTTGGACTTGCGTTTTCTCAGGACCCTTCCCCTCACGTGGGGTATGCCGCCATGGCTGGATAGCTGGGGGTGGCTGGGGGTCTTTGGGGTTGCTTGACTTTCCCAAGAGCCGACAGGAAGAGAGCCCAGTTTTCGTCTCATTCTTCTTCCCCAGCGCATGAAGAACCTTCACAGACTCCAGCATGCGCACGCCAAGGGAGGTTCGAGGCTTTTGAAAGCTCTGTTGGAGAAGCTCAGTTTGGTGTTCCTTTCGCTTCGTGTGGGGGATTGCTGGCTTCTCTTCTGCCTTGACTTTGTTCCCTGACTGCTTGTTCTCCTCAGCCTTGTTTCTCCCTCTGGTCCTTTTGGTCTTTTCCTGCCCGTGGCTCTTAGTTTTGCTGATCTTTCTGGATGCAGCTTTCTGAGGTTTGCCTTGAGAGTGCTTGGCCGTGTTCACAGG
Source organism: Balaenoptera borealis (assembly GCF_965194805.1). Lineage (NCBI taxonomy): Eukaryota > Metazoa > Chordata > Mammalia > Artiodactyla > Balaenopteridae > Balaenoptera > Balaenoptera borealis. Next base: position 247,148 of record NW_028123199.1, read on the forward strand.
AGCCCTGTCACTGACTGCAGCGTGGCATGTAACCACTTCTCCCCCTAACGGGCACTCTGGATTCTTTGGCTGGATTTTGGCCTTGGGAGCGCCACTGATAGGCTCAGAGGCTTTCTGTTTGTTCTTCCTGGGTTGATCAGAGGGAACCTTTATGACACTTGGCTTTTCCTGCACCTGATTCACCTTAATGGCTCTGGTGTCTTTAGCTTTGATCACGTTGGGACCTTGGGATTGATCAAGATCTTTCAAAGGATTAAAGAGCTGGGGAAGGTGAATATCCTCCGCCAGTGTAGTAATGTCTGCAAGACCACTGCTAGGTTCAATCCCATTTTCAAGTGTCCCTAGGTCCTGACGACTCCGGCTGTTCTCTCCCAGATCAGCATTTTCAGAACCAGGCTGCTCCTCTTGGCTGAGGGGATCGGTGCAGGCCAGCGGCTGGTGAATATCAGGGATTCCTAAAGGGAGTAGTGGAGGATCTTGGTTCTCTGTTGGGATCTGGTAGGCATCCAGAGGCTTTGAAAGCTTGGTTTTGATATCATCCACGTGCTTACTCTCTATTTGTCCCTGGCTTGGAGCTGGAGGCAGGGCCAGGAGACGCCTGGCACTCTGGACTGGAGCTGTCACTGAAATGTCCCCAAGTTCAGATGGTGGGTTACTCTCAAGTATGTGGCTGTTTCTGCTACTGCAGGACTTGGGGAGTTCTTGACTTTGTGTCACACAAAACGTCTGGCTTGGAGGTTGCAATCCCAGGGAATTTTTCATCACCAGGGGGGAGGTCTCCATCCCTACAAAGGGATCAAGGGAGAAGTCAGTCCCTGGTAAGTGAGATGCTCCCCCTAAACACCAACACAGCAGTCGTGTACCTTTCAAGGGGTTCAGGGGCAAGATGGGCAAGGCATTTCTACTAACTCTTCTTAAGGATCATGGACAGTGCCCTATGCTACGAGGTAAGCGGTGACTGTTGTAATTCTTACTGGTGAGCCTTTCCTGTCGCTGATTCTCGGCTCGCTTTGTATTTCATAGGACTGTTATAAGTCCAATACAAAATGAGTCTTATTTTTAAAAACCTGAAATGTTTTACAAAGCCTAGCATTCTCATATAGGGTCCTTTCCATTCTCCCCACTTTCCCGAGAGGCCAAGAACACGTCACACCATGAACTAGGAGAGGGGGTAGAGCCCTTGCTGATGAAATACATCAACAAAGACAGAGTCTTAGCCTGCTTGCTCTCTGGACAGGATCTCGGACCACAAGGTCTTCAATCCTGGTATAAATGAAGGAAGTGAGGACAGTTCAACTGGCACTCACATAACAAGAGTTCTGAAACACCTTCCGAAGAGACTATAGCAGTAGATGAGGGAAGGGAGTGCTACAGTGTGGCAGTACAGGGGGAACGATCGGCTACAGCAGTGAAAAGTGTGGTACCGATTGGTGTGCTCTCGGCGTTCTTGTACATGTAGCATAGATGACCTCTACAGTGGCCCTCCCACCTTCCCACCTGCATTAGGTGTTCTTTTTTTTGTAATTTATGTTTATGTATTTATTTACTGTTTGAACTTATTTATTCTACGTATTTATTTTTTTGGCTGCACTGGGTCTCTCATTGCTGTGCACGGGCTTTCTCTAGTTGGCGGCTAGCGGGGGCTACTCTCGGTTGCGGTGTGCGGGCTTCTCATCGCGGTGGCTTCTCTTGTTGCGGAGCATGGGCTGTAGGCACGTGGGCTTCGGTAGTTGAGGCTCACGGGCTCTAGAATGCAGGCTCCGTCGTTGTGGCACATGCGCTTAGTTGCTGCACGGCATGTGGGATCTTCGCAGACCAGGGCTCGAACCCGTGTCCCCCGCATTGCATTGGCAGGCGGATTCTTAACCACGGCGCCACCAGGGAAGCCCTAGGTGTTCTCATATAGAGTCTAAAAACAGAGGGCACTGAGCGAAGGTAGTGGTTATTAAAGGCTCAGGATCTAAATTCTACCTGCCTCTACACCCCTTCCCAGCTGTCGATTTGACCCCATTTTTGAATGCCGACCTCATTCTTCAACTTTCTCTGGCGTTTGTTATACTCACCTTGAAAACTTGTTTCTGTGATGCGTTGAGCAGACACAGGGTGGCAGACTGCAGAGGTGGAAGCTGGTGGTCGGATATTTGTGGGCTGAATCTCCTTCAGTCCCATTCCCATTTCTGGTTGCCCAGAGGCCCGACTTCCTGTGTATGACGCCGAGCCGTAGGATTGCGGGCAGGAGCCAAGTTCTCCATACAGTAAAGACCCCAGTGTGCCTTGGTTATAGTAATATACCTGGCTTCCGTCCTGGCAGGGAAGTGACAGGCGGCTCTGCCCCTGATTTGGAATCTGAGATGGTGTTCCCTGAGCAAGGCTGGCAGAAAGCGATGGATGTAGAGGGACCATGTTCTTGGCGTCTGAAGTTTTATCATACTGGGCTGCCAGAAACATGGAGGAGGCAGCTGTGTGGCGGTCAGTGAGTGCCAGAGTAAAGTCTCCGAGTGAAGAAGAATTCTTTTCAGTGCTTGCTGTGATGTCCCACTCAAGAACACCTGGATAGGAAGCAGCTGAAGTGGAGATCTGGCTGTGGTCAGTAACTCCAGATAACATAGTCGTGCTAGAATGTTGGTAAAGGTAGGCACTACCCATGAGTGTCTGGAAAGGGGTACCGGTAGCCGATGCCGAACTGACGGCAGGGGCAGAGACTCTGGAGAAGTTGCAGACACTTCGTGTTAGGGAAGTTGCATTGCTCACCACAGGAGGAGAATGCTGCAGAGAATTTAGAGTTCCAAGTAGAGATGGATGTTGGAAATTTTCTGTAAGAACAAGAGGGTCATGAAAAACTCAGGGAGGTTGAGAAATTCTCACTACGTTTGAGGAACGGCATCATCTGAAGGTTCTTGCTATCAGGACACCTCTACTATCACTACTTCCTGAGAAACCCAAAATCAGACAGTTAATGATGGCTGTAAGGACTGAGCAGTTTTCCACTCTTCTCTATTCACTGCCTGTGCTCCCATCTTGGGCACAGACGGGCAGAAGAGCCAAGTGGTGTGGTTCAGAGATTGTTCTCTAGGCTGGAAGCAACCTTCTCCCTGCCCTGTCTTTCCCTTCAGCCTGCACTCGTATTGACTTCTATGCTATTTCCTAGACTGGAAGCATTTTAGAACTAGGAGGCCCTTAGAGAACTTCGATGTTCTCAGTCTCATTTCGTGAGTAAGGAAACTGAGGCTCAGAGAGGTCGGGTTGACTTGTTCAAGTTCTCTCATTATGTTAGTATCATTACCAGGTTTCAGAACCTAAGTATCCTGACTTCCTTGCCAGGACTCCACTCTGAGCATGATACTGCCAGAAAGCAGGAGAAATAGAACTTATAATATAGGCATTTTTTTTGTCCATTAGAAAACAGTACGGCTGTTACCATGGTCGTCTTCAGTGTCTCCCTTTGCTTGTGCAGTTCCCACGCTATTACCTAGAGGTGACGTACAGCTCAGTCCAACTGGTGAATTGAAAGAGTCATTTTTGCCCTCTTCAAGCCTGGTTTCTCATCCTACCTCAAAATGATTACCCGAAAGTGGATTTCTTAAGTGCTTTTGGAAAGGGAAGAGTTATCTGATTACTTCAGATTCCTCACCTGTAAAGTGGTTATAACACCACCACCAATAATAATAGCAGTAATAATTAATAGATGAATAAGCTGATCTATTGCGTATGATTTATATGGAGGAAGATACAATAAGTTCTAGAAAGACAAAGAAAAATCATGACAAGCATATTACGTTAACGAAAAAGAAATCCATAGATATTAATGAAAACTGGGGTATGTGGCAAGTATCGAAGCCTAATGAATTTACTAACAAATGGCATTCTGTACTATCCATGCAATATTATGAAAGTGAATTTTGCCCACTCTATTTTAGTGAATACTATTAACCAGAAGACACGATGGAGGTGATAGAGGTGAATGAATTCCTAGCCAATGCATACAGACAGAGAAGGTATGTCAGTAAAAAATGCATAACAAGCAACAGAATGCAATAAATGTGCATGTATAGGTAGCCACAACACATATAGACAAGTATTTCAATGAAAACCGGTACGAAGCAGACAGCAAAATAATAAGTGTAAAAGAGTTTCATTATTGTGCTCCTTCATATTTTTACCCAGCAAGTAAGAGGTATTAAGCCTAGGAGAAATATATATTTCAATGAATATAGCTTATATAATAAGCAGAAAGGAAGCTTAAAATGTATCAGGAAGGTTTTTGGATTTATCCTAGAACTTAGATTAGAATCATCTTCAGCATCCAAGAAGATGGCATCCCAAAACCTCAAAAAACCATCATGCCTAGAATCCAATTAAAAAAGATTTTCAAATGTAAGAAAATCCACAGGACTCCACAATATGGTTTTCGATAAATGTGGATGTTTGTTTGTTTTGTTTCTTTGGCCGCGCCGCGTGGCCCTGGCCGTGAAAGCACCGAGTCCTAAGCACTGGACCGCCAGGGAATTCCCTAAGTGGGGGGAATTAGAGATGTGGGGCTTGACTTTTTCTTCTTCTTCTTCTTCTTCTTCGGTAGCTAAGATCTACAAGCGAACGATGGCTGTTGATCAATGTGCTCTCTGTGTTAGGAAGGAAATAACTGTAAAAATGAAAAGCAGCCTTGCCTTAGAACCTACATATCACACCAAGGAAAATAGTCCTTCTGATTCAATTTAGAAGATATCACTTAAAATGTTGAATTGGTGAAATGTCTACCTAGTTTAAAAATTAGAAAGAATAAAACACTGAAAAGCAGCCCCCTAGATAACCACTGTGGTTGCTTGTTTATAGGAGGCATCATTTCTAAAACGTATTTCTAAAATGTTTATATTCAAAACTGTCAAGTGGCCAACTGTATTCAGAGAGGCAATAAAAGAAAGAAAACGGAGTATGACTTTTCTGATAAGCTGCCTTTCCTGGTGATCCCCTGTTCTGGCCTTACTTTCCTTCTTAGTCTGTTAATGTAAGGGTTTGCTACCATCAACTTGGTTTTGCCCTGCTCTGAGCAGGTTTCCCTCTGTGCTGTTTCTGCTTTAATTGAAAATCTTTGGTTCCCATCAGCATTCCATTGCAAACTCCGTTTTTCTTGAGAGCTCCTCTATGCTTTCCCTCTTCATTCTTACATTTTCTCCCATCTCTTGGTGCCTGTTGGCCTGTGCTAATGAAAACCATCCTAAACTTCCTTACGCTCGACTCTGTGCCTCCCTGTAGAGCCCAGTACTCTCCATCCTCTCTCCCTATTCTCTCTTTTCAACTAGTCGAAATCCTAGTGGAGGGAGACCATTAGAGATGAAACATCTTGGTATATATTGCTAGTTTTCTATGTCCCCTGACTTTTCTATGTTTCTGTTGAAACACTCTTGAGAAGTGTCTGATTTCGTTTTCTACATGGGTACCCTTTAAGGCTCAATACTGGAAAAGAAGGGGATCAGAGTGATCAACCCAACGTGGTATCCTAACGTAACAGTTAAGGAAAGCAACAGGCTTTGTGAGACAGCCAGTGATTTGTCCAAAGTCACACAGATAGTAAACGTCAAAGTCAAAACTGAAATTAGGTCTCCAGACGTGTAGTTCAATACTTTCCCTCATTATTCCATGCTATTTTGAATCTCCTACTCAATTTAGGGGCAAAAGAAATCGAACGCAAAACTTTCCAACGTTTCTTTTCTTACCTGACATGGTCAGAGAAGAGGAAGCATCCACTGCAGGTACCAGGGATGAGGAGACAACACTAGAGGATGTCCGAGTGGCTGCAGCTGAACGGCGCACGTGTCCAGTACAGAGGTCACTGGTTACTGGTCCAAACAGCTCCACGGAAACCCCAAGACTCTACCAAGTGGTAGTAGGTTTGGTAGGAGAGTGATGTCACAAAGCAGGCAGTTGAAAGGTATGAGAGAGCCAATAGGGAGGTCCGATCCCCAACAGGAAGGCGGGCTTGGGTGAAGAGAGTGTAGGAGAGCTAAAACAACACCTGAGTTTCTGAGCTCTGGGGAGGAAATCCTAGAAGACAGATTTACCTCCCCCAGGCTCTTCCATTAGGGAAATCATTGCAACATTTCTTACAGACGTTCATTAATACACTGAACTAAGAGTTACTTATATTCTACAGAGTATTCTATTTTATGTATCATATACTTAGAGCTATATAGATCTTCTTTAATTAATAATCCTTAGGAAGGAAAGAGCCATCTAGTTTGAACTATTACAGTTGTTCTGAAATCATATGTGTCTAATGAGTGAACTGATAGCAGCTTTTAAGGAGCCAAAGTAGGGATTAAGAAGCTCTTTTTGTAACTTGGTTCAAGAGTAGGGTGAAGTTTGTTGAGTGTACCTTGTGGAGAATGTTGTGGTCCAAGGCTCTTCTCTTTTAGTTTCTTCTCCTTGACTCCTACCTTCCTTGGGCTGGGCTAGGCTGGGGGCCAGGTTGGACTTGCGACTTAACATTTCTCTTCCGCTTTCTCTTTTTTTTTTTTCTTCCATTATGGGCATTGCTTCGAGGACAAGCCTTGATCTTGCATTGGACGTTACTTCCTGTCACCTTCCAGCAGCAGGAGTCTTCTTTTCAGTGCTTGATGCTTCACGAAATAGACTCTGCCCGTTGGCAGCAAATACCAGAGAGCTAGGAGACAGAGCTGGTTGCAGACCTTTCCTCTTCCAGCCTTTGGTTGCAATTGTTTGGCCCATAATTTGCTAGCTCTAGTTCCTTGGGCCACACAGGTATCCTGCCATCTCCAGCTCTTGTTATATGTGAGAGACATTCTGAACACTGTCCCTTTTTCTTTGCACAGAAGTATATACAGTGTGGCAGTTACTGTAATCTCCTCCGCCTTGCAAACAGCCACTCTAGAATCTTGGACCTCTAGGACTCTCTGTCTTGCATGCTTGGGGGCAAGGCCAAGCAAAATGAAGAGGAGAATAATTAGAGAAAGAGGAGGACGTTGGTGGAGAATTGGGAGCAGGTAAGGTGAAAGGGCACAGGAGAAAAGAGATGCATGTAGACTTTTTGGTTTCTGTGGGAAACAGGTTGACACACTTGGGCCTCATTTGGTATTAACAGAACAGAGAGTTAAAGATCTAAGTAGCTAGATAGTGTGCAGCAACTGCCATGAAGTCTGTACACTGAAGAGAACAGTCTCACATCTAGTTTTCATTTTGTTTTATGTCATAGTACCTTATTTATAGCATTCACTGGTGTGTTTGTAGAATACAGATGTTTTCAAATGCTCTGGTTTTGTCTACATGGTTATCTCCTTGTCCTGTTTGTAAGGAATCCAACATTGTAAGACATATTGCATGTTTTTCTCTTGACGATTGTTGACCTTGAAGCGTCATGAACTAACTTGAGCTGTTGGATTCTGTGGAGAAACGTTCAAAAGGGTCTGTGAAAAAGGCACTGTGGTGAGTCGCATTATGCACCCGAGCGTAAGGAGCAAGATATCTGCCACCAGCCCAGCTTGGCCTGGATTGCCTCTGTTTTAGTTCCCCTGGTTAGTGCTTTTCTCCCTAACCACTCTTGTGACTGTGATAATGTGAGTAAGGGCGGAGTTGCTAATGATCTATGTGTGAGGTAAGCTGGTTTGAGGGAGGAAATCTATGGACCTAGTCATTTTCCTTGGTGGTAAGCTTTCAGGGGTGCAGAGATGGATCTTCCTGGGGCCTTTTCTGGTCCCAGGAAGATATCGCATAGATGGGACCTCCCAAGACACACATTGAATCTTTAGGCCTGTTTTTCCTATTATGAGGTACGAACGAGTTTCTTCACTGATGGGGATGATGCTTATCTGAGAAGAAATTGTGAAAGGTGGTGTAGTGTAGAGGTGTGGCTTAAGCTTTTAAGTTTTCCTCCAGGTTTTTCCCCTAAGCTTCCTACTTCGGACGGCCTACTTACATGATACTAGTAGGTGATGTCCGGCTAACAACTTCCTAAATATACCTGCAAGCCAGATCAGTGTCTCTTTTCTCTGTATTCCCATGGAAATCAAGAGTCCCGCCGAATTTTCCATCGAAACAGTTGATTTGTGTTGTCTCTAGGAATTCTAAAGGGCGTACCGTTGCTTCCTAACCGGTGTCATTTGGGAGATCCGCCTCTGTACGTTCAAATGATTAATTTTGAGACTTTGCTCATGTGTGCAGTAAACCCTTGAATTCCCTAAGACCTTCCTTTCCTCCATCTCCTACCCCATTAAGCCCGCTTCAGTTCATCTCCTGAATTTCTTTGGAATCTGTCAGCCAGCTCTTCCTCAACTTCCTAATACTGAACTTGCCTGTCTGTTGCGATTAGGTCCTAACTGGTGTCCATATATCTTGTTTCCTTCCAATCCACTCTTCACACAAGAAACCTTCAAAGCAAGTTGGAACGTTGCTCATAAACATCGCTCACAAGCATTGTTTTGAGAATAGAAAACACACTGTTGGCCTTTAAGACTCTGCGTGGTCTAGAATCCTCTCTGCTTCTCTAGCCCCATCTTGTGCCACTTTTGCCCTCACTTTCTATGCTTCAGATACACTGAATTAACCTTAGTTCTCACTCATCTGACAGAAGTCAGTTCAGATACTATTTTTCACTGTGATTCCTAGCATTAAGGAATTTGATTATCAGGTTTTTTATGAGGACTATTTCATCAGGGGTACAGAAGTTCTGGCCATCTCTGGTTTTGGATATCCCTTATTTGTTGAGACCTTTGCGTTGTTTGGTTGCCTTTTGTCTGTTTTCCAGATGGGAAAACAGGAACAAGGGAAGTATAGGTTATTACTAGGTGGGGTTGAACAAGTGGAGCAGCAAACTGCAAAGCAGAAAGAAGAGGGACGTACTATAGAGGGATATGACTTCCATTCTCAAGGCGCCTGCATCCTGTGCAGGGAGACAGCCTAACATAAAATGTGCCTAACAACAAATATATTGACTTCTTACTAAAAATCTCCAGTTCATAGAACCGAGGGGTTTGTACCTTCTCCTTTAAAAGTGATAGTCCTGGGACTTCCCCGGTGGTCCCGTGGTGAAGACTCTGCGCTTCCAATGCAGCAGGCGTGGGTTCAATCCCTGGTTGGGGAGCTAAGATCCCACATGCTGCGCAGCCAAAGAAATTTTTGTCGAACGTTATACTCCTGTATTGTTGGCTTTAGTGGTTTAGATTTTGTTGTACTGTTAAGAAGATTTCAGTTATTTACCGGGAACAAACAACACATAATGTAAAAATAGTTTCCCAGAAACGATTTCCATCATTCTCTTCTTCCCTTTCTCCCGCAGACTGGTGTTTCACCTTGACAAGTTCTCTGTCATTCCATAGGAAAGCTGTCTGGCTTGGAGGTTGCAATCCCAGGGAATTTTTCATCAGCGGGGAAGTCTCCATCACTACAGAGGAATCAAGGGAGAAGTCAGTCCCTGGTAAGTGAGATGCTCCCCCTAAACACCAACACAGCAGTCGTGTACCTTTCAAGGGGTTCAGGGGCAAGATGGGCAAGGCATTTCTACTAACTCTTCTTAAGGATCACGGACAGTGCCCTATGCTACGAGGTAAGCGGTGACTGCTGTAGTTCTTACTGGTGATCCTTTCCTGTCACTGATTCTCGGCCTTCTTTGTATTTCATAGGACTGTTGTCAGTCCAATACAAAATGAGTCTTATTTTTAAAAACCTGAAATGTTTTACAGAGCCTAGCATTCTCATATAGGGTCCTTTCCATTCTCCCCACTTTCCCGAGAGGCCAAGAACACTTCACACCATGAACTAGGAGAGGGGGTAGAGCCCTTTCTGATGAAATACATCAACAAAGACAGAGCCTTAGCCTGCTTGCTCTCTGGACAGGATCTCGGACCACAAGGTCTTCAATCCTGGTATAAATGAAGGAAGTGAGGACAGTTCAACTGGCACTCTGATAACAAGAGTTCGGAAACACCTTCCAAAGAGACTATAGCAGTAGATGAGGGAAGGGAGTGCTACAGTGTGGCAGTACAGGGGGAATGATCGGCTACAGCAGTGAAAAGTGTGGTACCGATTGGTGTGCTCTCGGGGTTCTTGTACATGTAGCATAGATGACCTCTACAGTGGCCCTCCCACCTTCCCACCTGCATTAGGTGTTCTTTTTTTTTGTAATTTATGTTTATGTATTTATTTACTGTTTGAACTTATTTATTCTACGTATTTATTTTTTGGCTGCACTGGGTCTCTCATTGCTGTGCACGGGCTTTCTCTAGTTGGCGGCTAGCGGGGGCTACTCTCGGTTGCGGTGTGCGGGCATCTCATCGCGGTGGCTTCTCTTGTTGCGGAGCATGGGCTGTAGGCACGTGGGCTTCGGTAGTTGAGGCTCACGGGCTCTAGAATGCAGGCTCCGTCGTCGTGGCACATGCGCTTAGTTGCTGCACGGCATGTGGGATCTTCGCAGACCAGGGCTCGAACCCGTGTCCCCTGCATTGGCAGGCGCCACCAGGGAAGCCCTAGGTGTTCTCATATAGAGTCTAAAAACAGAGAGCACTGAGAGAAGGTAGTGGTTATTAAAGGCTCAGGATCTAAATTCTACCTGTCTCTACACCCCTTCCCAGCTGTCGATTTGACCCCATTTTTGAATGCTGACCTCATTGTTCAACTTTTCTCTGCCGTCTGTATACTCACCTTGAAAACTTGTTTCTGTGATGCGTTGAGCAGACACAGGGTGGCAGATTGCAGAGGTGGAAGCTGGTGGTCGGATATTTGTGGGCTGAATCTCCTTCAGTCCCATTCCCATTTCTGGTTGCCCAGAGGCCCTACTTCCTGTGTGTGACGCCGAGCCGTAGGATTGCGGGCAGGAGCCAAGTTCTCCATACAGTAAAGACCCCAGTGTGCCTTGGTTATAGTAATATACCTGGCTTCCTTCCTGGCAGGGAAGTGACAGGCGGCTATGCCCCTGCTTTGTTCGTGGGCCTCCTGATCCAGCAGTTCCCTTGGCTCTGCCCCTGTCGTCAGCTGCCCCTAGGATAACTCTGAGCCCTAGCCACTTCTCTGGTAGATTTCCCTATTCCCCCACTACAGTCACACCTGAATAAGGCAACTCAGACCTTTCAGAGATGTGTCCTGAACCTCTTGTTTTCTGAAATACCTATCTGGTGGTTGTGAGACTTAAGGCCAGCGTCCCCGAGAGACTTTTTCTATCTCCTAGTAAACCTAGACTCATCTTCTGTCACCTTCAACTCTACTCCAATTGTGTTCTTTCAACCCAGACCTCTGACCC